>NC_137121.1:25940065-25955065 GCF_949357685.1 Gobio gobio
AGAATACACATAAGGACTAACCTGGCAGGGTAGTGCAACATATGGCAGTCTCTGGGGTGGTTCCAGCCTGGTCCCAGGGGGGAAAGAACACGCCCAGAGACGACAGAGCGGGCTCTGTCAAGGGAAAGACACGGGGCTAGCCGAGTAGGGCAGCTGGTACCGTGGAAGAATACACATATGGGGTAGCCGTGAGGGGACCGCTACATATGGAACCCAGCCTACACACACGTTTCACAAGCATACGGGTGCAGGCCTGGCGTCAGACGGCCGCAACGTCTGGCACCGCAGGGGTGACGGAGGAGCTCGACAGGGTTAGCCGTTTCCGGGGAACACAACTGGAGAAAAATAGACGCACGTATCCGGCCCAGAGGGCGGGAGTGGCGTTGCAAGCCGACACTTAGAACGGGCACTTAGCGCTACTGGCCACTGGGGGCGAGGATGCGGGAAGATACCGGCTCTACACGGAGGCTATAGAATCTAGCGAACGTGTTAGGTGTCGCCCAGCCCGCAGCTCTACATATATCTGTCAGCGAGGCGCCTTGAGCCAGCGCCCAGGAAGAAGCAACACTCCTTGTTGAGTGTGCTCGCAACCCGAACGGGCAAGGCACGTCTTGGGACTGGTAAGCCAAGACGATAGCATCCACTATCCAGTGGGCTAACCTCTGCTTGGAGACAGCCTTTCCCTTCTGCTGGCCTCCGTAACAGACAAAGAGTTGCTCTGAGGTCCGAAAGCTTTGAGTCCGGTCGTCGTAAGCGCGAAGAGCGCGGACGGGACATAAAGCCTGGGCTGGGTCTGCCTCCTCCGAGGGCAGCGCTTGCAGGTTCACTACCTGGTCCCGGAAGGGAGTGGTAGGAACCTTGGGCACGTATCCAGGCCGGGGTCTCAGGACAACGTGAGAGTTGGCCGGCCCGAATTCTAGGCACGATTCGTTGACCGAAAGTGCATGCAGGTCCCCTACCCTCTTGATGGAGGCCAATGCCGTCAGAAGCACTGTCTTCATTGACAGGATTTTAAGCTCCACAGACTGCAAAGGCTCAAAGGGAGGGCTCTGAAGTGCTCTGAGCACTAGAGCTAAGTCCCAAGAGGGTAACGAGTTTGGACGAGGAGGATTTAGCCTCCTCGCACCTCTGAGGAACCTGACGATTAAGTCGTGCTTTCCTATGTACTTACCTTCGACTGCGTCGTGATACGCCGCTATTGCTGCGACGTACACTTTGAGGGTGGAGGGAGACAGCCTTCGCTCCAGCCCATCTTGCAGGAAAGAAAGCACGACACTAACCGAACACCTTCGGGGGTCTTCCCGGTGGGAAGAGCACCATTCAACGAACAGGTTCCACTTCAAAGCGTAGAGGCGCCTCGTAGAGGGGGCTCTAGCAGAAGAGATGGTGTCCACCACTGCCTGTGGTAGACCACCTAGAACCTCCGCGTCCCGTCCAGGGACCAGACATGGAGTTTCCAGAGGTCTGGACGCGGGTGCCATAGAGTGCCCCGTCCCTGAGAAAGAAGGTCCCTCCTCAGGGGGATCGGCCAAGGAGGGGCTGTCGCGAGGAGAGTTAGTTCTGGGAACCAGGTCCGGTTGGGCCAGTAGGGCGCAACTAACAAGACCTGCTCCTCGTCCTCCCTGACCTTGCACAGGGTCTGTGCAAGAAGGCTCACTGGGGGAAACGCATATTTGCGCAGGTCCCGGGGCCAGCTGTGCGCCAGTGCATCCGTGCCGAGGGTGCCCCCGGTCAGGGAATAGTACCACTGGCAATGGGTCGAGTCCGGAGAGGCAAACAGGTCTACCTGTGCGGCTCCGAAGAGGTCCCATATCAGCTGGACCGCCTGGGGATGGAGTCGCCACTCCCCCGGAGGTGTCGACTGGCGAGAGAGCTCGTCGGCTGTCTGGTTCAGCGCACCTGGGATGTGAATGGCACGAAGCGACCTCAGATGCTTCTGACTCCAAAGGAGGAGGTGGCGGGCGAGTTGGAACATGCAACGGGAGCGTAGACCACCCTGACGGTTGATGTACGCAACGGCCGCAGTGCTGTCCGTATGGACCAGTACATGCTTGCCACGTAGCGGCCCCTTGAGGCGGCGCAGTGCCAAGTGTACCGCTAACAACTCGAGGCAATTGATATGCCAATGCAATTGAGGTCCCGTCCACAGACCTGAAACTGCATGCCCGTTGTACGTGGCCCCCCAGCCCGTGGAGGAGGCATCCGTGAAGAGCACAGCATGCCTGGACACTTGTTCTAAGGGCACTCCGGCCCGGAGAAACGAAGCGTCGGACCATGGGCTGAAAGTTTGGCGGCAGTAAGGAGTCACTGGGACCCGGTACTGGCCGCTCTGCCACGCCCACCTCGGGACTCGGCCATGGAGCCAGTGTTGAAGCGGTCTCATATGAAGCAATCCGAGCGGCGTTACCGCGACTGCAGATGCCATATGCCCCAGGAGCCTCTGAAAAGATTTCAGTGGGACCGCCGTCCTGTTCTTGAACGAATTCAAGCAGTTCAACACCGACCGGACCCGCTCTTCCGTGAGGCACGCAGTCTGGCTGACCGAATCCAGCTCCATACCGAGATAAGAGATCCTCTGCGTGGGACAGAGTTTGCTCTTCTCTCGGTTGACCCGAAGGCCCAACAGGCTGAGGTGACTGAGCACCATGTCCCTGTGTTCGCACAACTGCTCCCGAGACTGGGCGAGTATGAGCCAGTCGTCGAGATAGTTGAGGATACGAACGCCGCGTTCTCTGAGCGGAACAATGGCTGCCTCTGCGACTTTCGTGAAGACGCGAGGCGACAGGGACAGCCCGAAGGGCAGGACTTTGTACTGATATGCCTTCCCCTCGAACGCAAAACGTAGGAACGTCTGTGTCGAGGAAGGATAGAGACATGAAAGTACGCATCCTTCAGGTCGATCGCTGCGAACCAATCTTGGGGACGGATGCATTCGAAGATGCGTTTCTGCGTTAGCATCCGGAACGGGAGCTTGTGCAGGGCCCGATTCAGGATACGCAGGTCCAAGATTGGCCGTAACCCACCCCCTTTCTTGGGTACAATGAAGTAGGGGCTATAGAACCCCGCCTTCATATCGGCTGGAGGAACCGGCTCGACCGCGTCCTTCGCCAGTAGGACATCGATCTCTGACCGCAAGACCTGAGCATCGCTGCTTCGCACGGAGGTGAAGAGGATGCCCTTGTACTTGTGAGGCCGGTGAGCGAACTGAATCGCGTAGCCGAGTCTGTTGGTACGGATGAGCCAGCGAGACGGCCTGGGGGCGAAGCCCAGAGACTGCACAAGCGGGACCAACGGCACCACAGACGTACCCGGGGTGGGGCAGCGAGGCGGAATAGACAGACCCGACTCGGGAGGCCCGGAGGCGGCCCTGAGTGTTGTCTGAGTATTCCAGGGTGGGGCAGAGTGTGGGTGAGAAGGCCCGGGGGCGTTCTCGGTGCCCACACTGCTGCCCCCTGGCGAAGGGAGGGGAGGAAAGAAGTGACAAGGCCCGGGGGCGTCGCACACTGCCAACCTGGCCCTCTTGGGGCCCAGGGAGAGAGGAAACTGCTCTGAAAATGTGGGTACCGCTGGACTCCGGAGAGCCAGCGGCAGAGTATTGACACCAGTCAGGGCCCCCGGTCCTCCTCCGGGGGGTTGAGGGAGGGGTGCGGACACCAACTCCCTCGGAGCAGCTCCTGTTCTCCCTGGGCTGCCCATCTCAGGGCCGCTTGCCCTTACGCTTGCTTGTAGACTAGCAAGCCCTGAGTGGGTTGGGCGCCTCCCTTACGTCCGACACCCTGCCTCCCAGATGGAGGCTGCTGCCTGGGTTTCGCAGGGGCAGAGGCGGACGCAGGGGGGGGCGCCCTCGGCGACAAGCAGGCAGAGGTGCTGCGAATTAGGATTTTTTTTTTTTTTTTAAACCACCTCTGTCTGCTTCTAGGCCATCGAGAACTGCTGGGCAAAGTACTCGACGGCGTCGCCGAAGAGGCCAGCCTGACAGACGGGCGTTAAGGAACCGAACTTAGTCGGACTCACGCATATCTGCCAGGTTTAGCCCCAGGTTCCTGGACCACTAGTGTGGACATCGCCTGACCCAGGGAGCGTGCAGTGACTTCCGTCGCCCAGAGAGCGAGGTCCACCACCGCACGCAGTTCCTGCATAACCCCTGGGTCGGGACTACCCTCGTACATGCAGGACAGAGGGTAGTGAGAGAGGGAAAAATTTATACAGATTTTGGCCCTTTTGGTGTTCCATATTTTGACACCAAATAGTTCCATACTGCTCATTTTTCCAATGCCCATCCGGGAAAAAAGGCACGGGGGTAGGCAAGGCGATTTAAGCGTTGCACTACGCCTCAGCCACCCGGGAAAGCATGGCTGCCAACTCTGAATCTGATTCAGCAAAAGCACACACCATTATAGTGGGAAACTCAGCATCATCATTTCCAGTGCATAACAGCCCTCTCTCCGATGCAGCAATTGACATCTATCCTCTGCCAGAGCCACAAATGAAACATTAGGTCTCCTTGTTTTAAAAGGACCAGCAATCCCATCTGTAAGCTACCAGCAGGCATGTGAAACAGTGAACGTGGCCGTCAAACTCGACGGCACACGGTGCGCTGAACGCTCAAGCCCTATGAAAAGGCAAGACGAACACCGCACCGACGTGGTCATGTTCTCATGAGAGAACATGAACCACCCACGAACAAAGTCTCGGCATGCTCATGATGCGATAGAGGAGTGGGGGCCCGAAGAGATGTACCCGGCGGGGATGCCCCACTGTAATCCTCAGGTCCACCAAAGCTTATTAACTAAAGTAGTCCTTTTCTGATGCACCAGAAAAGAAACTAGATCAGGGAATAAGGAAAGGGACTCAACCCCATTTGAGGTTTCATAGTCTGGACCGCGCATCTAGAGAGTGCCGAGTGACGCGCTGGGTTGCCGTGGCAACCCCCGCTGTCAGCCGGCGCTCGACGGCACACGGCGCGCTGAACGCTCGAGCCCTTACGAGAAAGGTGAGACGAACAACGCGCCGACGTGAGGAGAGCATGGATCACCCACGAACGCAATCACACATGTTTATATGTGAGAGAGATCGTGGCCGTCAAATGAGGACAGGAAACAACCGCATCCAGAAACACACGGTTTGAATGACATCTTGAAAAAGACGCAGGGTCAAACCGTGTTGCTCTTTTAGAAAAGGAAAACCGCTCTTTCAGTGCTGAAGCACTCAGGGAGATGACCGCGGCTCACGCAGTTCAGATAGTGCAAGCCTGCGTGAGCACTCAGAAATGGAAACGCCCAGCCAACCAACAAAACCAGCTCTTTATCTCCTCTGAAGCGGCCACCCGCTGAAAAGCGCCGTCACACCCGCACTGGAACAGCAATCCTTCTCACGAGACTCGAATAACACTCTTCGTAGACACAGCAATGACGCTGTTCGGCTCCGAAAAAAAAGGCAATGATCAAGCATTCCACTTCCTTATTTATACCCGCGCTGCGGGGCGGTGCGTGGAATGCGTGGATCGCATGCCAATCTCCATTGGCTCGTTTTTAATACACTCGAAGTAGATTGGTCTCTGAGATCAGATCCCAATTCGTCGGTCAGTTCCGACGTACGTCGAACGTGACCGACTGAAAGGGAAATATATATATATATATATATATATATATATATATATATATATATATATATATATATATATATATATATATATATATATATATATATATATATATATATATATATATATATATATATATATATATATATATATATACACAATACACACACATATATATTGTATATATATTGTAAAAAAATCCTTTATAAACAAACTTTTATGTTAGATGTAAATAATCGTAATTAATCGACACACACTCACACACAAAGAACCACATCATAAGAGTCACTTGCTCAGTAATCAAACAACTCTGGGAGCGTTGTACTCACTGATAGATCAGTGGTTGCAGTTGCACTGTATGTTTTTGATTCACTTAAAAGGGCCGATTCATAAGAGTCTTTCGTTTGTGATTTGGTCACGATGGTGGCTATAGTTTATTTTGATTCAATAAAATGATCCGACTCAAAACAGTCATTCGTTCGTGATTGGGACTTCACTGGTTGCAATGTAGCTACATTTACATTGATTCATTTAGCAGACGCTTTTGTAAAGCAACTTACAATTGAGGAGTACAACATATTATTTTGGCACTATATTTGTGCGTGCAATTTTCCTTTGAGGTCTCCTGGCATTATCAAGGTCCTTTTACTGCTAACACATCCACAACGTGCATTTCTTTTGACGTGGTGCTGTAATTTGTACTCTTTGCGTCTTAAACTATTAACTTTTTCCCCGCCATTGAAGGAATTTTCCATCTTTCCACTGTTATACGGTAGGGGGTGCTATTACGCATCTTCTGAAAGAGTACAGAATCTCCAGTCCAGGAAAAAACCAAGCAGAAACAAGTGATAAAAGCATTGCTTATGCACATTGTAGTCTTTGAAAAAGATTTTCTCAGCTTTTTGTTCAAAATGTTAATGAAACTTACCCACATTCAAGTGTTGATAAAAAAAGAATGCAAGCCAGAATAATAAAAGTTATTAATTTTTGTTTAAAAGCAGAATCTCTGTTCTTTCTTTTGATTCATACAACAATATATTCTGGGGGCCATTGAATTTTTGTGAAAATGATCAAAAACAGCAGTGGCTGGTTCTTTTTTTAAATACTGGCGGGGAAAGGGTTAAAAAGCAAATCTTTATTTCAGTAAGTCTGCCTATTCTTAAAAACACCTCAAATAAACACAGTTAATGCAAACGAATGTCGTCCATTAACTGGGTTAGCAAAGAGCGCTACTTCATAATCCAAAACTGTAAATGTAGGTCTAACCGAAAATCACAATATCACAGTTGGAACATACAAGGTGCAATTAGCATATGGAGGGTGTAAGAACTATGAGCCACACACATATGAATCAGTCAATTATAGAGCTCCGTCTGTATAACAGACCAGTTTTTGTCATATAATAATGACTGTATGCAAATACAAACATGTAAATATTATTCCTCCAGTTTTTGTAATGCAGAAAGCATCACATCTGTAGGTGTAAAATCAACAAAAGACAGGGCTTCTTTAATGTGGAATATACACCATCTGCTGCCGATCATCCTGCAAAAACCTAATGCTGGCAGATCCGTCCTGCCCGAACAGCTTTGACTTGACAAGACAGACACATAAAGCTCGAATTTGATCTCCGCTCAGCTATATGAAAGGAAATGTGAATTTAGAGAGGATGTTCACACTATGGACCCTGACGTGTACTCTATGACATGTCTGATTGAGCAGTAGCAGGGCCGAGGTGAGTTATTGCACATCAGGGCCCAATTTATCCTGACAAATTTAATCATTGCGGGAACGCTCGCCTGCTGCGTGCAAGGCAACATGATGAATCAATTATTCCAAAAACAAGGCCAAGCAGCCGTCTGTGCATATAGACATGAATCACCCAGGAGAAATCAAACATGGATCAATATAAATCTTGGCTTCAGTCAGAGATTTGACACAGATGATCTAACATCATTTTGCACTGCTTTCTGTTTTGAAATGCATTAAAAGAGATGAAATTAGTTTGTTCTTTTAAAAATGGTATTAGTCTGAACATTATCGGGTACTGGAAGGTCAATCTGTTCATAGTCTGCAACAAATGCAATATAAACTGCAGTGAACTAATAACTGATTAAATATATATAAAACACCAGTTTTATTTTTAAACAAACTAACTATTATTTATATTCATGATTTCCATCATTATAAATTAAATTAATAAAAATAAATTACATAAATTAAATAATTAAAAAGACATGTAAAACACTGCAAAAAAAGAAAAAAAGAAAACAGAATTAATCATATGTCCAAAATTATTTGTACTGATAAATAATTATTACTAATTACTAATTATATATATATTATATTATTATATATTATATATATTATATTATATATATAAAAATATTATAAAAATAAAAATTATGTTTTTTTATTAATTGTGAAATATTTTTTTTAAAATTGTAATGTTTTTTTATAAAAATATATATTTTAATAAAAAAAATGTGTGTTTCTCAAATATGTTTGTTTACATAAAACAACGTAATATATATATATATATATATATATATATATATATATATATATATATATATATATATATATATATATATATATATATATATATATATATATATATATATATATATATATATATATATATATATATATATATATTTTATACAACAGTTCTATAGACAGAAGTTAATATTGAATAAACATTTCAGGGCACAATATGGTCAGCAGTTTTATTTTTGCACAACCACCTACTATTTATACTAATAATTAAATTTAATAATTATAAAAAGATATTTATAATAATGATAAATTAAATAATAATAATACATAAAATAAAATAATTAATAAAAAGGAAATGTAATATATATATATATATATATATATATATATATATATATATATATATATATATATATATTACATTTCCTTTTTATTAATTATTTTATTTTATGTATTATTATTATTTAATTTATCATTATTATAAATATCTTTTTATAATTATTAAATTTAATTATTAGTATAAATAGTAGGTGGTTGTGCAAAAATAAAACTGCTGACCATATTGTGCCCTGAAATGTTTATTCAATATTAACTTCTGTCTATAGAACTGTTGTATAAAAGGATTATCACTTAAAGCATGAGATAACTATCTTTTTTTTTTAATTACAAAAAACTTTTTTGCAAACTATTTGAAATCACCTCAATGGATATTTTTTTCTTTCTTTTTTTAAAAGGTAGACTCAGAAAAGGAAAGTGGCCTGGAATGTACAGTTTCCATACACTCAAATTGACTGAAGAGCACAGCTTTAAAAAATACTAACCACATCCTCAGTTTTAAATTAATAAGTCTAAAAGCTCTGAGTTTGAGAGCAGACTCTGGAACAGGTTGCTCTCAAGCGAATGCTATGATATGTAATCAAATTGTTGTTATGAACTGGAGTAATAAAGAAATAAAACCACAGACCTTCTTCGGCATCTCGGATCCTCTGTGCGGAGAGATTGTCCTGGCCTGTGGTTTGCAGCAGGAGTCCGCAGAAGGCCTTCATCACGGGGTGAGACTGACTGACCTCAATCTTCAGGTAATGAGCGTAGCAGCGGTATCCTGCAGAGAGACATCCAACATCTGAGAGGTTTCTATTATCTGAGGCAGCAATTGACTTTCGGTGTGGCACTTTTATCAGAAATATCAGTATATGTAGAGGTATCGTTACATTTGATATTTGCATAACTACAAATCCGGCTTAAATAGGGTGACCACCTGGTTATTGCTCTGTTGCAGGACAGTAGATGTGATTTTGTGGGACAATGTGGGACACGTGAGTGAGAGATACATTTACTATTATACTATGTATTGATTTACATTAGTTGGAAAGCCGATTTGCCTTCACGTTGGATGATAACGTTTTAAATTGTCAATAAGCTGTGTTAACTGGGACTGGCACTCAATTTGACCATATTTTACGCATACGGGACCTATTCAGTCTACTAAATATAATAAATTGAACAACAGGCTAGTAGGGCTGGGTATTGACACAAATTTCACAATTCGATTCGATTCCGATTCGATTTGAATCAATATCAATTATTTTGGATATATATCAGGTACAATACATGGCAAATTTACTGAAGGAAAACACATCTCTTAACTAATGCTGTAAACTATGGGAATTAACTGATTTGTATACAAACACTTAAATTACACTCAATTATGTTTTTTTTAAATAATAATAAAGTTGAAATATAAACATTTAAATGGTGGCCGTCATAAAAACTTGCCAGATTTATTCAAACATGCATTAAATGTTGAAGAACATTCAAAATTATAATGCATATGTAATATGGTGCATATATTTAACAAAATGCTCTTCTCTAGGGTTAACTTTTCTAGCTGACTAACGAGTTTATGGACACTGGATATGGCTTTTCTGAGTTAATGTGACGTTGCATGACATTGTTTACAAGCTTATTGACGTCTTTCCGCCGTTGAAACATTCCATTCCATGTGACATGATACGGATTTCAGTAAGTTGTACTCTCTCTTTTAACATTCATCAACTGAAAACAGGATGTATAATCGATTCTTGGGATTTAAATCCAGATGCATTTAGTAGATAAGTACAAATTCAACTAAATTAGAAGAGCATTTTTTTGCTCTCTCAGTCACATACCTGAAGCTCATTCCTTATGCATGGTCTAATGATTATGCAGGTCATTATGCGGGCTATTATGTTTCTTTGTCCTCTCATGTGTGATTCCAGCATTATTCATTAGATATCACGCCTCCTCGCATACGGGCTTTGTGAAGAAAAACAAATTTTTCTTACAAATTTTAAATCAGTGTATTGTTTTATGTGAATGAGTAGGCTCAATGATTCTCACATCAGTTTGAAGCAAAAACTCTAGGCAACAACACCCATTAGTCAAAAGTCTTGTGGACACATATCTATTTTGTGTTTTGAGGCCTTAATTTTAAAACAAATGTTTTTGTTTTTTCAAAAACCACGCATAAACATTTTTCTCTCAAAAATACAAGCATGTACATACATGTTGCTCACATATTATGGTAGCCTAGTTTGTGCTGAATACAAAAACAAAAATATCAGAGCATGTCAAAACTTCTAAAGGGTCCCAAAAGAGCTCAGACTCCTAGGGGTTAAAAATCGATATCGATTCGTAAAAATGAGAATCGATTAAAATCGAGAAATCAATATTTTTTACCCAGCCCTACAGGCTAGTATATAGGTAAAAATCACATTTTATACTAAAATAAATTTCCTTAAGTAGTGACTAGTTTATTTCCCTTTATTAGACTATGCATTTTTACTGGATTTAGTGCATCTTAAGCTTGTATTTAATGAGTTTTGATGAGGTCCACACATGGTCCCTTTGCTTCGTCCATGCAGTCGTCATCAGCGGATAAAATCCCTCTCTACAAATGTGTTGGTTGGTTATATTCCCCGCAGTAATTTGGATTTTTAAATGTCAATCGCATTTTTTAATTTAAGATTATATTTCTTATTGTGGTATTGTAATTTCAAGGAAGATATAAAATAATACAGACATAATTGAAATGCGGGACACAGATTAGTGATTACATCTTGTGGGACGTGGGACAAAGCTCCCAAATTCGGGACTGTCCCACATTTTGGTCACATTTTAGGCTTAAATTTGATTGGAAGTCTTGTGTCTTGTATATAAATATACATACATATACATATATAAATGTATATATAAATTAAATATTTATATATAAATGAAAACTGAATGTAAGGTATGATATATACATTTTACATTTTATGCAATTAAATTTTTTTTCTAATAATTCTATAAAATATATAAAAAGAAAAATATAATTATGCCTTTGTGTCTTCTATCATGTAGTTACTATCATTCTATAAAAGCAATCCATTAGAGGGTAATATTGCTGTGAGCAATGCTATGAGTGTATCTCTGAATCCAGCTGTACCTGGGTCAAACGCCTCCACGCTGCGGTTCAGGAGGCTGATGTCCAAGCGTCCTAAGTGGACTATGTTGAACAGGGCAGTGATGACTATCCTCCAAATGCCCACAATCACACCAACCATGACATTTACCAGGAAACACATGTAGCTGAGAAGGAACAGACTCCCTCTGCAGAGAAAAACCACATATAATTTATCGAATAAAAAAAATAATACACATACATATATCGGGACACCCCTCCAAATCATGGAGTGCAGGTGCTCCAATCCCTTCCATGGCCACAGGTGTATAAAATCAAGCTCCTAGGCATGCAGACGCTTCTACCAACATTTGTGAAAGAATGGCTCGCTCTCAGGAGCTCAGTGAATTCAAGCGTGGTACTGTGATAGGTTGCCACCTGTGCAATAAGTCCATTCGTGAAATTTCCTCACTACTAAATATTCCGCGGTCAACTGTTAGTGGTATTATAACAAAGTGGAAGCAATAGCAACTCAGCCACAAAGTGATAGGCCACTTAAAATCACAGAGCGGGGTCAGCGCATGCCACTCTCGCCAACTTTCTGTGAGTCAATAGCTACAGACTTCCAAACTTCATGTGGCCTTCAGATTAGCTCAAGAACAGTGCGCAGAGAGCTTCATGGAATGGGTTTCCAAGCCTTACATCACCAAGTGCAATGCAAAGCGTCAGATGCAGTGGTGTAAAGCACGCCGCCACTGGACTCTAGAGCAGTGGAGACGTGTTCTCTGGAGTGACAAAATCACGCTTCTCGGTCTGGCAATCCGATGGATGAGTCTGGGTTTGGCGGTTGTCAGGAGAACGGTACTTGCCTGACTGCATTGTGCCAAGTGTAAAGTTTGGTGGAGGGGGGTTATGGTGTGGGGTTGTTTTTCAGGGGTTGGGCTTGGCCCCTTAGTTCCAGTGAAAGTAACTCTTAATGCTTCAGCATTCCAAGACATTTTGGACAATTTCATGCCCCCAACTTTGTAGGAACAGTTTGGGGATGGCCCCTTCCTGTTTTAACATGACTGCGCACCAGTGCACCAGTTTGGTGGGGAGGATTTTGACTGGCCTGCAGCTCAAGCCGATAGAACACCTTTGGGATGAATTAAAGGCAGAGACTGCGAGCCAGGCATTATATATATATATACTGTTTGAATGCTATTATTTAAATGTTATTAGTAACAACAATGTTGCAAAAATAAAACCGTGTTTAACATTTTGTATCTGAAATGTCCTTCTCAATATAAGTTTCATAATCAATGATGTACAAAAAGGTAGATGCTTTTTTTATTGTTGGCCAATCGGTCATGGCCTGCCAGATGGTGTATATAGACGGTGTACTAACATTAAAAGCAACAACCAGTAAGAGCCAGATGTTTTGGCTGCGTCGTAATATGAATTCGCACCTGTTGTTCAGATCTCTTGTCCCTGCATCCTTCTTGATGAACAAAAACCTGGAAGTCACGTGCTGGATCAGCGCAGCCAGGAACAGCATCAACCAGAAAGGCCTTTAGCAAAGAGAATATATGTTAGTGAGAAACGTCTTAAGAGGCACTTATCTAATTGCTCTGCTTTATGGCTTATGATGAGAGATGACTGATAGGAAGGCTTTAGTAGAGATTCGTGGCTAACAGGGTCACGACCCTAAAGTCACAAGGAGGACAGAGGGGATGTTGGTTTCCTCAAGGCCACA
This sequence comes from Gobio gobio, assembly GCF_949357685.1. NCBI lineage: Eukaryota > Metazoa > Chordata > Actinopteri > Cypriniformes > Gobionidae > Gobio > Gobio gobio. The sequence goes on from NC_137121.1 coordinate 25,953,323, forward strand.
TGCGATGAGGTCACCGTCATCATCTAAAGTGAGAAGAGTGAAGGCCACTCACCACATGCGACCGATGATATGGAACAGCATGAGATTAGTTCCATAGAGAACGGGGATGATGATCAGGAAGACACCGAACAGAAGGCAGATGAAGAACACCAGAGTCTGGATCACCATGCCTGGACACAAAGATGCACAGACACACATCAGACAGGATATTAGTTCAGACGGAACAGCCCCTAAAGGAACATGTTGGTGGATAAAAATATAAGATGGGAGGAAAACGTCTCAGTTACGTATGTAAGCCTGAAGGAGACAATGGAGACGTTTCGACATAACGTCAAACGTGACCGACTGAAAGGCAGCATCTTTCAATGCTTTTGCATTCTCTCATAATTGATTAGCGTTTCCCCAAAAACCTTGTTCTTTCACAAAACATTTGAGTTCTTTGCGAACGCAAACTTTCTCAGGGGAACCCAAAAGCACTGAAATATATATTTTTCCTCCCATCTCATATTTTTTTCCATCACCATGTCCCTTTAGGGGCTCCGTAAGTAAGCCATGCATGCAGAATGGAGTACCTTTAATAAAAAATAAATCAATAAAAATATAAAAAGAATGATTTAAAATAATACATAAATTAAAATACAGCATACACATAAAAATAAAAAATACAAAAAACAATCAATTAATAAAAAAATAAAATAAATAAAAAAAAAATGTTGTATGCACACATGCATTGTTTGACAATGCAAGTTTTGTTTGCTCCAGTACACAATTGTAGGCTCCATTTAGCAGGTAAAAATGTTTTAGTATTTTATAATAATAAAGTAAATAAAGGTTTTATTGTCAATCTTAACGAAAAGATGTTTCATATTGTCTTTCAAATATATTTAATCTCACACTTTTACACAACAATGCAAAATGTATACTTTGTTATATAGTGAGGGACTTCATGGCAAGCCGTTTTGACTTTTATTCATTCACAGGATATGAATTCTTGATATCAGTAATTGTATTTTCACTAGTGGCAATTGAATTGTTGAAATCAAAAAGGACAATTTTTACTAGTAGCAATTCAATTGTTGATATTAAGAATTTAATTTGAATGGCAGCCTATGGTGACATTTCACAAGTGAAAATGCAATTACTAGTTTTTACTAGTTGAAATTGAATTGTTGATATCAAGAATGAGCATTTTAACTAGTGAAAATTGAATTGTTAATATCAAGAATTCAAATCCTGTGAATGAATAAAAGTCAAAAGGGCTTGCCATAGGAAGTTTCTCAAACAGACGTGTCTCATATGCATTACAGAGGAGAAATGTGGTCTCACCGAGACAAACGAAGGCAGCTTGATAGCTGGTGTAGCCCATCCAGCAGACCAGCGCGGGCCGAGACGGTCTGATACTCCTGTGGCAGTTATACACATTAAAGATGTCTCCTCTGTACAGTCCCTTCAGGTTCGACCTGGGTCAACACAGAGACACCATATTCAGAGCTTTAATAGACACGCAGCATCTGTGGAAAGGCATGTAATGGGGACGTCTCTTTATCAAGAAGGAACTGAGATGGAATTGCATGTCCCGGAGTCAAACTGACATTAATGACATTTAAAAACTCAATTTGAAAAGTCATTATTTTTAATCTGTTATTCCGGACTGTAATTACCTCTTTCTTATTAGCCTAGTAAATTATTTTTTCCCCCGTTTCACCTCCAGCTAGCTCTTATTCATAATAGAAGCAGTCAGTT
>NC_137121.1:25957565-26040065 GCF_949357685.1 Gobio gobio
TTATTCCTTTTAGACAGAAAAACTGGCTCATGAAGTGTTTACCTGATAAAGTGCAATTAATGCCACAACCACAGAGATCGCTAGTTTCAAAGGGAACCTAAAAACTGATGGGAAAGAAACACAATATATTAATACATACACTACCGTTCAAAAGTTCTGGATGGTAAGTCTCTTCTGCTCACCAAGGCTGCATTTATTTAAAAAAAAAAAAAAACAGTAATATTGTGAAATATTATTACTATTTAAAATAACTTTTCTATTTGAATATATTTTAAAATGTGATTTATTCCTGTGATCAAAGCTGAATTTTCAGCATCATTACTCCAGTCTTCAGTGTCACATGATCCTTCAGAAATCATTCTAATGTGATGATTTGATTATCAAGAAATTTCTTCTCAACACTTTTTCACAATTCTTTGATGAACAGAAAGTTCAAAAGAACAGGATTTATTTGAAATATAAAATCTAATGTAACATTTTAAATGTTTTTATTGTCAGTCATTTTTATCAATTTGATAAAAGTATGAATTTCTTAAAAAAAAGTTTTTTTTTCCCCTAAATTTGGTTTCAACTTTAGGTTTATCAAAACATTCCAATGTAATAGTTACCATCCTCTGGTGTGTAGATGTAAGACTTGGCAGCATCTCTGAGTCTTTCAAATAGTTTGGGTTTTGATGTACTGGAATTGCAAAGCAAGAGATAACAGTCACAAACAACAACAAAACTTAATTTAATAGAATTCTACAATAACGCCCCTTCATATTCTTTCGAATGCACAATTAGATATTTAGTAGATGCTTTTATCGTAAGTGACTTACAGTACACATATTACTTTGCACAATGGCTTAAAATGGGATTAGAACCTACAACCTTTGAACAACCAGTCCAGTTTTTTTAACTCATGGCCTCTTGGTATTTAAGGCATATTTGAAGTTTGTTGCTATATACACTTATGTATAGACCTTGTGTAGCCCAGCCCCCTTTCAGCTCTGCGCTCGTTGTGTTCTGTCTTGGGGTGGGTTGCACCAACAAGGATTAAATTAAACTCAGTTTAGAGCTAATCTAGGATTTGTTGATCTAGGCTTTAATTTAAATCGAGCTGTGTTGCACCACTTAATTTTAAACCCAGATGAACAAATCGGGGATTAGTATTTAACCTGCGATTAAAACCTCCATTTAAGATTCATCCTTGTTGGTGCAACCCACACTTAGGGTATATATTTCCACAGCACAACGGTAAGATCTTACCGATTTATGAATGAACTACTCATTTAAAAAAAAAAAAAAAAAAACTTTCTGGTCAAATGACATTTTGTTATGACATCCGCTTCAAACATTGCAATGCTCGTGATAACTTTCATGAACTCTACAACATCCACTTCATCAGCTAATTACTCTTCGACAGCGATGCAATAGAAATACACAGAGCTACCGCAAAAACGTTCAAACACAACATTTTAAAGATGGCTGCACGCTTGTTTCTCAGTTATACCTTCCTCCATATAACTGCCACATTTATCAAAGTAAATTATCCCTTGATTACATTCAAGTTGCTTTCCTATGGCCAATATCGCTATTGGGACTAAACATGTGTATTCCGGACACTGATCCTTGTTTGGATCAGAAACTTGGACCTTGCTCGAACAAACAAGGCATTTCTCAATGTCAAGGAAGGATCCTCGGAAGCCAGAATTCCGAGGATGCTACGTCATCGACGTCCGTCGAAGGGCTGTTCCAATGTCGAGGATCCTCGGAATTTCAACCAAGGTCTGAGTCCTTCGTTCGGAAAATATGCCATATACAGGAAAGGATGCTTACGAGTAGACTTCGCGCACTTAGCGTTCTCAAATCACCCACAATCCTATGCGCGCAGCTTTGCTATCTTGTTCAAAAAATACAAATTATCGGACGTTGGCAGAGTTGGAGCGTTAACGGGGCAATATGCTTTCAAGTGTAAGTATTTACGTTTCCAAACATTTGTTATAACCGTAGTAAATATAAGTAAAGTTTAACTTTTAAATGCCAGTACAAATTACAACCGTATACAAATAACGTTATTGATGGCTAACGGACCTTTTCACTGACGTAATGAGGCTGACGTGCACTTGCTAGCCTGTTCCATTTAAGTGTTCTCCGAATGCTAAAGAGGAGCCTCGCCTAGCCTCTGAAGGAAGTGACTTGGAAGGACCAGTCCTGCAGAGGAAGGATCCTTGACATTGAGAAACACCTACAGACTAGTCGACTTATACTCTGCCGTGATTTAAGCTTTAAGCTTGACTTTGACTAGTCGCTGGTCATGGCCTAAAGAGGGTCTTTTAAGTCCACTTTTACGCTCTGTTTCCAAACAGTTAAAACTACAAATAAATGCATCCTCTATATTGCTTCCTAATATTGTGTTGGTCCCCCTTTTGCTGCCAAAACAGTCCTGACCCGTCAAGGCATGGACTCCACTAGACCCCTGAAGGTGTGCTGTGGTATCTGGCACCAAGATGTTAGCAGCAGATCCTTTAAGTCCTGTAAGTTGCGAGGTGGGGCCTCCATGGATCGGACTTGTTTGTTCAGCACATCCCACAGATGCTCGATTGGATTGAGATCTGGGGAATTTGGAGGCCAAGTCAACACCTCAATCTTGTTGTTGTGCTCCTCAAACCATTCCTAAACCATTTATGCTTTGTGTCAGGGCGCATTATCCTGTGAAAGAGGCCACAGCCACCAGAGAATATCGTTTCCATGAAAGGCTGAACATGGTCTGCAACAATGCTTAGGTAGGTGGTACATGTCAAAGTAACATCCACATGGATAGCAGGACCCAAGGTTTCCCAGCAGAACATGATGCACTGTGTATTCTGACACCTTTCTATCAGAACCAGCATTAACTTCTTGAGCAATTTTGATCGGACCACACAGGCCTTTGCTCCCCACGTGCATCAATGAGCCGTGGCCGCCCATGACCCTGTTACCAGTTCACCACTGCTAAGTTTTGGAGATGCTCTGACCCAGTCATCTAGCCATCACAATTTGGCCCTTGTCAAATTCGCTCTAATCCTTACGCTTGCCCATTTTTCCTGCTTCTAACACATCAACTTTGAGGACAAAATGTTCACTTGCTGCCTAATATATCCCACCCACTAACAGGTGCCGTGATGAAGAGATAATCAGTGTTATTCACTTCACCTGTCAGTGGTCATAATGTTGTGCCTTATTGGTGTATGTCATATCTGTTCGAATCTCAGCTCGAGGTTCAGGCTTATTAATGACGCCATCAGCAACTAGTCGACGCCGACTTGCCTTTAAATCACATAAATGTCGACTTAGAAAAAATCTGACGTCATTCAACACCTAATCCGAAAAGTGGACATCCGGGAGAGGTCCGATAATCAACCGATGGTTTGCCCATGTCTGTCGAATGCACACAGACTGCCTGCCATATTGGCTCCTTTGGCGGCAACAAGCTGCTGTCTGGTCGATGCAAAGATCCGCTCCGTAGAAGACATGGACTAAACACATTGAGAAAGACCTTGATGACAAGAATATTGCCATTGACTGCCAAGCATGGAATGGCATAATGAACGAAATTCGCAATCCTGCGGCACTTACATGCTATGCACTCCGGGGACAGCCCCAGCACAGCACCAGCTCGGGACTAAAGTGAAGTGAAGATGCTTTCCCATGTAGGAAAGTTTCCATGGAACAGGAAACATTCCCTCACGTGGCTCACAGCACTATTTTCAATGACATTCCAGACACTCAGCATATTTTTGCATGAAGAAGATCAGCATCTGTGCATTACAGACAGACTGAATGGCATTAGCTCATGATTCAGACTCTAAAGACTGCGGGACAGTGGCTGATCACTATCTATGAATCTTTACATAAGTCAATTTACACTAGGTGTGATTGATCGTCTGTCAATGGAAATAAGGAAGGAAGGAAGTAGTCCGTGCACAGCATCCCATCTGCATGGCTATTGTACAGTGTGCCGCTTGCTATGAAAGAAAAAATACCTCACTATTCCTTTCCTTTATTGGAATTGGAATCCATTCCATTACCAAAACGGTTTCATGAGATTAATTCACATGCCGTCAGCATTATAACTGGCACTTTCCATTAATAAGCAACAGAACAGGGCCTGCAATGCTTAAAAAACTATTCTTGAGGTCAAAATGTCTTTTTTTCTTCAGCAAATTGTCTGTCAAAGAAGGTGCTGATCCTTCGGAAAACATTAACTTCAAGAGGCAAAACTAAATATGATATAAGTTTTAATTTATCTTATTATAAAATGTATTTAGATGACATTAAAATAATTTATAAAATTGTAAAAAAAAAAAAAAAAGATACATTTAATTTAATTTAAATAATATAAATTATTTAAATTATGTATAAAAGTGTTTTTATTTTGACTAGTGGACTCAACATAACATCTAAAAATATATTATTTTACTTTTCATTATTCTTGAATCTGACAATAATGATGAAAATAATAAATACAAAATAAATAATAATGTGGGACAATTTTGGAGGAAAGTGTCATGTCTTGTCATGAGTTACTAGTATAATTTCTGCTGTTTAAAGCTTCTCGAACCTTTGGGTTAATAAATAAAAGTGTCCACAAAAGTGGACCTCACCTGATTTTGGTGGGCTTTTTCTTCTTGAGAATCTTCTTCACATAATCTCGGTAATAACTGCTACTGAGGTCCTGCAAAAAAAAAAAAAGACAAATAATTTGATAGCAGCATTCATTCTGTATGAAATCACACAGTTTGACGTGAACAAGACTTTGCTTGACAAATCGGTAATTCTGAAAAACGGTTTTAGATTCATCAAATCGTTTACTCGCAGTTTAGAAGCTTTGCGAGGGAATTGTTCCTCTTATTTCATCCAAACGTATTCGTCATTGCGATTATAGCTGAATAACACTGGCATTGTGCGTTTCCTGTGGGAAAACAGCACGCTGTTTGTGTAATGTCCTCTGTGAGTCAAACATAACCCAATCCCATTGAGCTGCTTACAATGATTAGACCTCTGGAATGCAGGTGCCGCGTTTACAAACTCCCCTCTTGCCTTTCCATGCTGCTAAGTCCCTCATTATGAATTAACACAGTGGTGCTTAACTGGCGGGTCATGACCCAAAAATGGGTCACAGGTCTGTTCTGACAGGGTCGCATACAGTACAGCATAGAAAAATGATGGATCAGTGACAAATAAGACGAAAAGATCAATGACAAGTAAGAGTGTCCATGATAAAGAAAAGTAAAGTATTTTTAAAATCTATAGTTTAAAACATGAGGCAAGTTCTTAGAAATGTTTTCATTTTTTATCTTGGTTTTCATAATAGTTTCATGTGATCGTACCGCAGTGCCCCCGGGACGTGATTTCTAATTTCTACCGGAGGCCATTTAAACCGAGGGCGAAGAACTCAAGAAGTTAATGCTGGTTCTGATAGAAAGGTGTCAGAATACACAGTGCATCGCAGTTTGTTGTGTATGGGGCTGCATAGACCTGTCCACCGCCGAAAGCGCCAGCAGTGGGCACGAAAGCATCAGAACTGGAACAAGGAAGAAGGTGGCCTGGTCTTTCTTTTACATCACGTGGATGGCCGGGTGCGTCGCTTACCTGGGGAACACATGGCACCAGGATGCACTATGAGAAGAAGGCAAGCCGGCGGAGGCAGTGTGATGCTTTGGGCAATGTTCTGCTGGGAAACCTTGGGTCCTGCCATCCATGTGGATGTTACTTTGACACGTAACACCTACCTAAGCATTGCTGCAGACCATGTAAACCCTTTCATGGTATTCCCTGGTGGCTGTGGCCTCTTTAACAGGATAATGCGCCCTGACACAAAGCAAAAATGGTTCAGGAATGGTTTGAGGAGCACAACAACGAGATTGAGGTGTTGACTTGGCCTCCAAATTCCCCAGATCTCAATCCAATCGAGCATCTGTGGGATGTCCTGAACAAACAAGTCCGATCCATGGAGGCCCCACCTCGCAACTTACAGGACTTAAAGGACCTGCTGCTAACATCTTGGTGCCAGGTACCAGAGCACACCTTCAGGGGTCTAGAGGAGTCTGTGCCTCGACGGGTCAGGGTGGTTTTGGCAGCAAAAGGGGGACCAACACAATATTAGGAAGGTGGTCATAATGTTATGCCTGATCAGTGTATATATATATTAAACAATGTACCGATGTACAATAATAAAAAATATATATGAAACAATAATAAAACGTTATGCATTCATGAAGTAATACGTTTTATTAGGAATGTCATCCTTTTAATATAGCTTTTTCTTTATTACGATATGAGAACAGTTGTATAATCCTGATATGTGACATTTCCCTTTGGAAAAACAAATTCCTTTGACAGTCTTACCTCAGAGGCATTGGTCGTCTCTGTATTCTGTAAGCCCTTGAACAGAAGTAGCGGGTACTGGAAACTTAGAAAGGCCAGACAGGCAATCTGAGGAAGACTGCTCAACAGCGCAAAGTACTTATAGATCTGCAGGCATGGAGAAAGAACAGACGAATCAATTTCAAATAACATCAATGTTCGCAGTCATTTGTCTGGCTATACATTACCCACAATTTCTTCCACACATATTCTGTGCAAACCACTTTTACCCAGAATTTTATATTACAATCCAAACAAGGCTTTCTTTATTTTGCCCTAAAATAATGAAATGGCTTTCAGCATGAACCCAACCTGACTGTTTTTTGCAGTTTGATCCCTTTGTCCTCTTGCTACTGGTACTTTTTCTTTAGTTCTGACAGAAACTAAAGTGATTAACTGAAGGAAAGCTCCATGGTGAGATCCCGAGAAGCAGAACAAATTGTTTTGAGGTTTGACCATTCATTTAGGAGACACGAGGACAATGGGAACAAAACCGGATGAGGTTAATGAACTTATCTGCGAGTTTTATTCAACATCCACTTAAACACAGTGGGAAAGTAAACGAAGAACCCAGATAAACTGTGCTGAAAATACTCTATAGGCAATGTTTTAGATCCATATAATACCTGTGGCGTTTTGGGACAGTCCACCTTCTGCCAGACCAGAACTCCGAAATGCGTCCACGACAGCAGGCTGCCCAGAACGTAACCAACCTTGTTATGCAGCGTCCCACAGGCCAGAAGAGGGTAGTACAAAGCGGGGTAGTACAGAAGAGCCAGGATCATCCAAAACTCTACAGAAATACAGAAAAAAACAGTGTATTCAAGTACAGACATGTAATAATTGGGCCTTAATGTAAAATAGCACTAGTGTTCACTGCATATATTAAATACATATTAATCTTTGTTAAAGCTGTGTTTTGTTCTTTAATTAAAGGGATAGTTCCCCCAAAAATGAAAATTCTGTCATTAATTCCTCACCCTCATGTCGTTCCAAACCTGTAAGACCATCGTTCATCTTACGAACACAAATCAAGATATTTGTGATGAAATCCGAGAGCTCTCTGACCTCTCCATAGACATCAATTTAAGTAACACTTTCAAGGCCCAGAAAGGTAGTAAAAACATCGTTAAAATAGTCCATGAGACTCCAGTGGTTCAACCTCAATTTTATGAAGCGACGAGTATACTTTTTGTCTGTTGAGACTGGCATTTTGTCCGTTTAAGCGTATGGAGATGCGAAAGAGGAATCAATACGTGTGCCATCTAAAACGCAACTCTCTGTGTGTTTGCGCGCGGCTGTGCGCACAGATGACAGCAAGTGAGTACCGAATTAATTGTCAAACTTTAAAAACACAAGCGTGACGAACCATGGGGTCTGATCCGTATGATCACCGATCAACTAAGAACCATTTAACCCCTAGTGGTTAAAGATCTAGGCTGGAAGTTGAAAGGTTGTAAGTTCAAACCCAGTATTGTGCGATCTATGAGACGTCACCAATGCGTCTTGAGCAAGAGAGTTATATAAATAAATTTTTCAGTGTCAGTTGACTTCAATTTGGGCCTGTTTCTCATACTAAACTTCTGAATTGCTTCAGAAGACTTGGAATATTGCGTTACAGTAGCATGGACTTCTTTTATTGAAGACTGAGCAGTGTTACTTTATGATCAACAGAAATTTGTAGTGCCCGATAATCGAAAAGCAGAAATTATTACTGTTTTGTTGTTATTAATGCAATTTTTTGTGATCTAAATGATCACAACGTTTACTACAATTCATTTAAAATGTTTTCACACCTGAAAGTCCGCACCAAGGTCCAAACCGGACCGGAAGTTCATGTTTTGATACATTTTATACATTTGGTTTGGTTTCACATTGCAATTATGCGAGCGGACTAAAGAACTTTACATGACATACTTGCATTCTGTTGTCATCATCTATGTGGGCGGCATCTTGACATTGATTGGTTTGTAAACGGACGTGCGTCTGACGTCAGCGTCTTTGACAAGAATGAATTAACGGACGCATATCTTTGCCACTAGTGAATAGTGCGCATTGCTTTAGCATATCTTTTCATTTCAAATGGTTTTGTTTAAAAGTGGACATTTCAAGCTTTCTATAAACATATTTCTCATGTCTGTGAGGCAAGTAGCTGCTGAGTTTCGGTTTATTTGAGACGCGCTCCAGTTCATGTGCAAAGCATATGATCGCTCCATGTCACGATTGTTGTCTGCTATAGACTATTTGCTTCTTATTTATTAAATCCAGGCAATTATCTGATTAAACATTGATTAAAATTAAGATACAATTTATACAAAACAAAATTCACTTTAAAGAAATGCTTTCTACAAAATAAAACTTGAATGAAGTGGTCAAGATCATTTCTGACCTTCTGTCTTCTGACATATTGCGCATCTTTTCACTTTTTATAATACAATATAGCCCAGATTAAATTTGAAAATAACATTATAATATTTAAACATAAACAGGAACTTCCTGTAAATGGTCTGAAAGTCCGAGCCATACAGAAAATGCTTTCACACTAGAAACAAACCGAACCTTTGTTCAGTTTGATTCGGACCGAGACTAGCCTATACCTCTTTTCAACAGACCAAATTTCGTCTGTTTGGTCCGGACCGTGGTACGGGGGAGGTTTCACACCTGTAATTTTGATTCGGACCAAACTGAAAAGTCCAAAAATCCAGACCAAACAAGGTAGGTGTGAAAGGGCCCTTATTTTCAAAGAACCGGTAACTTTTAAAAGTCTGAATATCAATAAAAAATATTGCTCAAAATGACCATTATCTGTCTGTTGTTCAACAGTTAAAGTGTTTTTTTTTCATTCACATTCATCACTCTTGAGCACTTCTTTTTTTGTTTTCAACACATTAAGGAAACTCAGATTTGGAACGATAGGAGGCAGAGTTAATTTTTTTCATTCTTTTAACCTCAGATTGATCCAGGAGGATTATGTACAGTAAGTTACTTTAAGTAAAATTACAACTTTCTACTTGATCATATGATTTTTAAACGTTTGGAAACAGCAAAACATGTCACATGATTTACATATTAAAGCACCAAATAGTTACATAATGCAAATACAGCATTATGTATGATGTCTGAGGCCCTGTTTGCCAAAGAAACAAAAAATGCAAGCGATAATCCAATTACAAAACACAACTAAGAAGGACAAGCAGTTCAGAGAGGGAAAAAAAGATCAGGTAGGGTGCTACTTTTCATCCTCTTGTGTGAACTGAGCCTACTTTGGATAGGTGCCATCTTGTGAATAGGGAGAGTGTTGAATGTTCATCCGATAGCACCAGTGCAGGGTGAGCCCCTATTACCCATGAGATATCCCTGCAAACCGGTGAATTTCCCAAACACTTTTGTGGCCTGAAATCTTACTAACAACATTGATTTGCATTATGATAGAAAATGATCTCTGCTTTTTTTTTTAATCTCGAATCTTCACAATGTTGCCATAGAACGATGCAATTCTCAGATAGCAACCTGGAGTTAAAAGCTAAATGTTAGCGGATCAAGACTTGTTCCTTGTGGGAATCAAACCAGCAACCTTCCGTTTGCCAGTCCTGAGCCTTAACCACTAGGCCACATGATAAAATAAAACACAGGAAGTGAATACAATAGTGGCCAAAAGTGATTTCCGAGTGATTTATTTGGGTCACATTTTAGTTTAGGGTCCAATTCTCACTATTAACTATAACTTTTGCCTCAATAACTCCAAACTACTGCTTCTTAATATTTAATAAGGTAGTTGTTATGTTTAGGTATTGTGTAAGATTAAGGGATATATGGTCATGTAGAATAAGTGCTTTATAAGTATTAATAAACAGCCAGCAACCTAGTAATATGCATGCTAATAAGTAACTAGTTAATAGTGAGAATTGAACCCTAAACTTTGTTAAAAGTATTACCGATATGTGTTTTTAATAACCCTGCAAGTTTGATTAAACCATAAAAATATGCTGAAAAAACAGCAAAATAATGTAAATATTTTAAATATGAGGGAAGAACAAAACACTAAACTTGGTTAAGGTATCGATCTGACAAAAGTATTTGTCAAAAAAGGAAAACTACAGCTACAGGTTTTATTTTAATATGCAAAAAAGAGAAGCTCACAGGCAAAAGCATTTAATAAACATAATCAGTTTATATTATTTCGCTGGTTCTCTCTTGCTTTTGCATGTTCATAATTTCCTTGTATGACAGCCTGGCCAAGAATATCGCACAATTTGTCATGTTTCATTGTGTTTTCACAAACAAAACAATTGACTCCAAGCACAACTACAATATACTTAAAAAATATTTGAATAAAGAGTGAAGATGTCAATTTTCCTAGGCTGGACATCACTTTTGGCCATTACTGCAAATATTCACTCATGAAATATTCATACTAAACGCATGTCATCTTAGTCATGGTACCTTTGTTCACGATGTCTTTGGTGAAAGGAAGTGGATGGTGACTGAGGACCATTCCGACCAGCTTGCAGAAGAGAACGCCATACACCGCTACAGCAAGACCCTTGTGTTGTGTGTGGTCTAAAAAGTTTACTGGGCTGAAATTAAAACAGAAAAAATTATGTTGGTGGTTGCCAGGGTGTTGCTAGGGTGTTTTTTTTCATGGCAGATGCCAAACTGACCTGAGTAAACCTGTAAGTCCCCTCTGATTGACACCCAACTTCTGTCGTCTTGCCAGGATAGCAAGAACCAGCATGACCACCAGCTTTGGACATAAAGAGAGGACAATCTGTCAGTCTTACAACCTCCCTGACTTCCTCTAATGGCCCACCAGAGCCGGGCACAGCTGTGACATCCACCTCTTGTTAACCTCTTCTGCATCACAGCTTCTTGGTGCAAATGAAAGCACAGACCCCTATGAAACAAGGGCAGAGCCCATTTCCAAAGCCTCTGTTTCTGGTGTGAGTAAGCGTACCATCAGAGAACAGAGGCCCGGGGTCAGTGACCTGCAGTGACCTGTAACACTTTTAGGAAGCTTCACGGCCTAAAGGTGACGTCTGGGTCCACATGGGTCCATCATAGTGAATTAGCAAATACCAAAGAAAGGAAAAGGCCAGCAACCCAGTGGGAAGTCTGGCAGTTACGAATGACAACAAATGCGTTGAATAATTTTTAAAATGGTTTCTTTACACAAGTGCTACAACAGTACCATGGTATCAGGTGGAAATACTATGGTACTTTGCAGTGGTCAACTGATATATTCAATGACAAATGCTCATACCAATATTTAGGAATTAGCAGGGCTATTATAATTAACTAACACTAAAAGCATAAAATAACTTTTGTTACTTGAAATAAAATAAAAATTTAACTGAAATAACAGTTGCTAATGCAACATTTCTCATTTTTATTTAGTTTAACAATGTACTAAAACCAAGGAAAATTAATAAAAAACTAGAACTGTCAAACCGACTAATTGCATCAAACATAAAAGTCAGTGTGTGTGTGTAAATATATATATATTTATTCACACAGACACACATTGTATATTTACAAACTTATGTTATATGCGATTAATCGATTATTTATATGCGAATAATCAATTTGACAGCACTACTAAAAACTGTATATATATATATATATATATATATATATATATATATATATATATATATATATATATATATATATATATATATATATATATATATATATATATATATATATATATATATATATATATATATAAAAAGAATAAAATGACAATTTAATACAATTTTAACTAAAACGAAAAACTAAAATAAAAACAGAAAATATAAAATTCTAATTCAAACAGCCAATTCAAAATATAAATAAAAACTTGAATAGTATATCAATAACCGGAGATTGGGATGGCCAATATAATGTCAACATGTTGTTGCTAATGTGTTCTGGATGGTTGCCAAGACGTTGCTATGGTGTTCTGGATGGTTGCTAAGATGTTGCTAGGGTGTTCTGAATGGTTGCTAAGATGTTGCTAGGGTGTTCTGGGCGGTTATTTATTGGCATAATTCAAAAGAGCCCACACCCAAATTTCTATGATATTCTGATCCATATAAAATGTTTGTTTTTTTGTTGTTAAAAAAAATAAAAATAATTATATTATATTATAATATATATATATAGAGAGATTTTGACACTAAAGTCCATCTAAGCATATCCAAATATTGTCAGTTTAATCATTCTGGCCAATATATTGGTCTATCATTAGTACTTATATAATTATATATGCCATGGTACTGATTACAATATTCCAAGATACTGAATTTTGGACAGAAAGAATAGACAAAAAGAGAAAATTGAGAATATAAAGAAATAAGGATCAGTCTCATCTGAAGGGAACTCACAGATATTGCAGCAATGCATATGTTGAAGAGGCTTTCTTCAGCCGTGGGGTCACATGGTGGGATAACTCTGAAAATTTCACAAACACAGAGTATTTATCATAAGCTGGTGAGATCCAGGCCGATTACTCAGCCTGCACACGTTCCCATCCTCCCCTCCTTTCCTAAGCAACAGACCATTACTAACAAGAGCACTTTTACTGAACCTCTTCAAGTGAAGATTAGCCTATTCATTTAAACCGATTGTCGTGGGTAATGTGACTGACGCGGAAACGCCAGCACGCGGATCCCGTCACACTTCCAAGTAAACTGGAATTCAGGGGTGGAATTAGAGAACTTCTAGATGAATGAAAGGGTCCTCATTTTATTTGATTTCACTAACAGAGGAAGTCTTGGGCGAAGCTAATATGTGACGCATTGAAGAAACCCTAGCTTCACAGTTTGGTGTCTTGTTGCCGAGAAGTCTCTTGCATATGTGAAAAGAATCAAAGATGAGATCAAAAAGAAAATCCCTGCATGAATCGCAGTGATGGATGTGCATATCACCTTCAGAAGATTTACAATCAGATATGTTTGCACACCTGTAGACTTGGAACCATATAAATGTTCTTGGTAGTGCATTATGGGATGGCAACAGACTATACGACAAGCAGCAATAAAGATGATATCTCATGAATATCTGAGGACCTGACCCAAGTTATCTAGATGAAATCACAAAACTAAGTTAATGTCTAAACCCAGCAGACCCATGAATGCACCTTTTTTTAAAATAAGTCTCTTACGGTCACTAGTAAAAACAGTAATACTGCGAGTTATTAAAAACAGTTTAAAATAACTTTTCTATTGTGATGCAAATCTGATTTTTCAGCATCATTACTCCAGTCTTCAGTGTCACATGATCCTTCAGAAATCATTCTAATTTGCTGCTCAAAAACATTTCTTATTATTACCATTGATGAAAACAGTTGTGCTGCTTAACATTTTTGTTGAAACCGTGATACGTTTTTTTCAGGATTCTTTGATGAATAGGAAGTTCAAACGAACAGCATTTATTTGAGTTTTGTAACATTACTATTACTATACTGTCACTTTTGATTGAATTTCTTTCCTAAAACAAAATACAAATGTTACATGTTCAGTTAATAATGATGCAAAAATGTATTGCAAATGTAAGTGAAATTAGAATTTTTCTCACATATAATGAATCACAACAAAGTTTTGATTGAATTTAAAATGACCCTATATAACAGCATCTATAAAACAGCAAATGAGTGTACTTACTCGACAGGAGGTTTGGTTGGCACTGCATTTTCGTACCAATCTGAGTAGTCGTAGTTCACAGTATCAGCACTCATGGTGCCAACCTACAGATGAAACAGAAGTTTCAGTGAGCTCCAATAACTTAGGGAGCAGTCGAAATGCAGCGCTCCTGCAGGACACAAATTTGTTCAGGTTTGGTTTGGGGAGGGAAAATAAAGTTTCCTCCAAAGTTTGGCAGCTGCTGGTTTGTGTTCTTCTGTCCCTAAAGTCTCCTTGTCTTCTCCTTTAACACCCTTGTTCAGGTGTCCTGTTACCACCGAGAGCTGTGAGGAGCAACGTGACGGGTCCCTTTCTGTAGCATGCCAACCCAAAACGTCTTTACTTCAGCTTGGATCTCCTTTTCAGTTTGGGGATTACCACCTCACTGGAACCCAGGAGAGAGAGAAAGAAAGAGAGAGAGAGAGAGAGAGAGAGAGAGAGAGAGAGAGGGGGGAGAAAGCAATCCAGAGAGAAGTTTTCCAGATTTCCAAACGGGGCGGCCGATCTCTCCTACCACCTGTAGTTCAGAGAGATTAGGTGGACTTCCAAGGCTAGTCCTGTGGCTGGTATTGAGAGGTTGAATGAGCGCTGGACTTATAAAACTCCGCCAAAGCTTGGCTGGAACTGTGTGGGGGCCGAATGCTGACATATTCCAGAGTGATAACAGGAAAATTCATGCGTGTGAGCTTCAGTTATCAGGCTGTGGAGATTCCCAAAGGTGACTCAAAGTGTGAGGTAGAAGGAAATCATTTCCATTAACCACACACACGAACTGACAGGCAAGTGAAGAATCAAGTCATGTGCAGTGCGTGTTACACTTTCTGAATCACACTGTAAAAAAAAACTGTCAAATTTATGGTAAAATGACAGCAGCTGTGCTTGCCAGCACTTCACTGCAAAAATAAGCGAGCAACATTTTAGGTTTTGCTGGACTGAAAAAACTACTGTATATTTCATTAAAGGCACAATATGTTAACTAGAAATATGTAATATATTTTGTTGACTTGTGTACTTCCATTATCCCAAATGTTTCCAAGAATGTTTAAATCCAGAGAAAGAAGCCATTTTTACCAGGACACGGTTGCCTATCAATGACATCATACCCACGTTACCCTCGATTTCAGGCTTTATTTTGTAAAAACCATGGAAACACTAAAGACGCTTTAATATATTATGTGTTTTATTAGACAGGCGATCAACTGTCTAAACTAAAAAAATAATGATCATTATAAAGCGTGTCACGGTTAGTCTTATTGTTTAAATCTCGTTTTGTGTTACCGAGAGTACCGCGATTTACCATGCCTAATATCGATCTAGATCACTGCAGTGTGCAACAAGTGTCTCATAGTAGCCGCCGTATCATCTAATATGATAAAACAGCGCTGCGTTACCCCACATACTCATGAGTGGAAGAAGCGGAAGCCGACGTCTGCAGCATTACAAAAGCTCCACTGCTTTCGAGCCATGTGTCGCGCTTGACTCTCATTAGCAATCCCTCCAGCGGCCTCGTTCCGCTCTAACGGCTTTCAGCCCCACCCTGCTTCATACTACAGTAATGTTCATAAATCTTTTAAACATTAGCTCAACCATGAATATGAATCAGATTCTGAGGTGAAGACAACAACTCCCACGATTCCCGCAAAATCAAGGCATCATCAAGCTAGCCCTTTGTTTTGAATAAGCGACGAAAAATACATATTGTGCCTTTAATATGATTTCACGAGTTTGCCCATATAATTATAATCATATTAGTGAAAGTGGTAAACAGATTTGGCTTGATGTCTGCTATAGAGGGGCTCGGAGAGGATATTCTACCCGAGCTCCGATTGTCCCCCGATAACAGGCAAAATTGTACAAAAGGAGGAGCAGGGGAGGAGGAGGGATGCTGCAGGAACTAAAAATGGGAAGAGGTAAGCTGCTGGTTTTATACCTTGGTATTAATTGGAAGATTAGATTACGTTTAATAACTTCACATAACGTTAAAGGGGTGGGAATCACAGGGTACCTCACGATATGATACGATACGATACATGGCTCACAATACCGATAATATCATGATACAGAAATTCTGCGATAATCATGATAATATGATAGCATTATCTTGATATCGGTCTAACTATGAAAACCAAATGCCAGTGAACAGGTTAAGTGCAGGTTTTCCAGACTTTGGACTAACGCTGCTGTGGTAACGATGGCTCAACCAACTACTTCACGCTCATTGGGCCTCATTCATGAAACACGAGCAGAACGAATTTGTGTGTAAATCGTTCATAAAGCCGCTCTGAAGTTAATTTTCGGATTCACGAAAATTTTCATATTTTCAAAATGTTAGTTGGTACGAAAGAAATTTACACCTGCTCCCTACCACGTGTAAATGGTGCGTAACACAGACTGAACAACAATAATGGAGAAGTTAATATTGCTTTTACTGCATTTTTTATATTCAGTAATATTCTTCAAAATGAGATACTAGTAACACATTACTACCATGGATATTCTGTATCATATTCATAGCAATCAAAGTATCTCAGATGGAAAAACGCTGCCCTTGCAAAGTGCTTTCAGCGCCACCAGCTGGCCGTTTTCAGAAGAGCACAAGGCATTTTTAGCTGGCTAAAATGCTTTGATGGAGACACGATAATTTAAAGGTCCCGTTTTTCGTGTTTTTTTGAAGCTTTGATTGTGTTTACAGTGTGCAATATAACATGTGTTAATGTTTCATGTGTAAAAAAACACAGTATTTTTCACACAATTTACTTATCTGTATACCGCTGTTTTCACTGTCCTCAAAACGGCCTGAGAATTTCCTCGTTCTATGAAGTCCCTCCTTCAGAAATACGTAACGAGTTCTGATTGTGCCAGCGGTTCCCGTGTTGTGATTCGACAGCAGCTTACACGCGTTGCCCGGGAAGGTCACGCCTCTTACCATAACGGGGAGATGAACGCGCTCAAACTACAGCCCCTGAAGGCCAAACAAAGGTGATTTGACTCCGGGATGAAAATAACAGCGTCTGAACGACATGGCGACAAACGCAACCGAACCGAACCGAACGCAACACTTCCTCTTCTCCACGAGGGAGCAACAAGACCACGCCCCCTTTTTCGCGTATTCTTGTGGGCGGAGGTTAGTCAACAAACTGCTCTACTGACGTAATTAAAGCAGGATGTACCAGGATGTAGTCCAAACCGGCCGTTCGCTGTAGGCTTTGAAAGGGAACTTCTGTTAAATAAAATATCTCGCTTGGCATTGAACTTTGAGCTTTATAATTTTACAGGTATTATTTATGCTCTAACAGCAACATTACACACTAACTAAAGTTTGAAAAATGGGATCACGAAGAACAGGACCTTTAATATTTATTACTAAGCATATGGCCAATTAGTCTCTTTAGCATTTATGCAAAATACTGGAGCCAAACCTGAGAAAGAAGTCCAGAAGATTCCACAGCGTTCCTGCACACATCATTTGCAGTTGTAACTCATGGGTGGGAATTATGCAAATTATGAATGAGCGTAAATGTCAATTTTACGCGCAAATTACTCAGAATTTGCTCATATATTTACGAAAGTTTCATGAATGAGGCCTATTGTGAGTAAATTGATGTACTTTTAAATTAAAAAAGTGCATGCGCACTAACCCCAGACCTCCACCCCCAAATCATTCTTGTCGGTTATTGGCTGGAGCTCTGTTTATTATGTTTTGTTGTCCAGACTGCCCAAGTTTGTTTTTGTTGCCGTTTGTGGAGCTTGAGCTGACTACAGAGACCGCGTTTTTTACAGTGTGTTCAAGGGACAGGCAGCTAACAGATAGTGAGGAGATGTTTGCTGTATGTGACAAAAAATTGCCTAAAAAAAACTTGTGACGTCGCTTATAACACCTTTAATTTATGTTCACGTTTCCCTCATTCATGTGTTGAGCGCCACCTCGAGTAGCCATGAAGTAGCGATGCCGGGAGCAGGGAAATCTATTTAGAGTGTCTTACTTTATCAATTAAAAAATGCGCCAGATTCTCGCATCACACGATATATTGTCCAAGTGATATTTTGTCCCACCCCTAGTTAAAAGGATAGTTCGCTCTAAAATGAAAATTAAGTCCTCATTTACTCACCCTGGTGTTGTTCTAATGCCGCATTCCCCTTCTTTCTTTATGTCCCGCTCGTGCTTGTCCCCAAAATGGCAGTGAATCGCGACCAGCGTTTATTTAAAAAGGGCATGAAATGCAATGTATTATTTAACAAAAATCCTGACCTTGGCCGTTGGTATTCAGCGCACGGCTGTACAAAGTGCACGTTAGCATGGCTCTATTAGCCGCGGTTCACTCCGTCTTGCCCAGAAAAACACACAAGTTGTGAGAAATCAAGATACACAAGAATGCGCACATCGCATAGCCGTGCGCAGAAGACCAACGGCCAAGATCAGGATTTCATTAAATACATTACATTTCATATCATATACCCCCAGAACACTTATACGGCACGTGTGGCATGGGATCATTCTGGGATAATTGTGTGTGTTTTTTAAAAAGCTTGATGCTGGTCGCGATTCACTGCCATTATGTGGACGAGTGCAAGCGGGCGCAACATTTTATTTTTTTATTCTCCTTTTGTGGTCCATAAAAGAAAGAGGGGGAATTAGAACAACACTGTTTTAGAACAACACCAGGGTGAGTAAATGATTACTTACATTTCATTTTAGGGTGAACTATCCCTTTAGTATTGCATTCTACTAAAGTAGGCCTACTACAATCTGTACTAAAGTCTTTATGAACTTTTTGAAGCGTCAAAGGTTGCATGGAGCGTTAGAAATCTGTCAGGTTTCATTAAGAATGTCTTAATGTGCGTCTCGAACATGAATGAAAGCCGGAGTTGGAGTGAATGATTACAGAATTTTCATTTTTGGGTAAACTAAATCTTTAAGATGGCTAAATCAACTGCATTGTCATTTTTAGATTATATTATTAGAGATAATAAGATGTGGTATGGGACAACATTTCTGATATGAACACACATACAAACACCAATCACAGATCATTTTGTCAGATTTAAAGTACAAATAACGTATTATATAATATTTAGCTACCTCTTTTATCCATTACAAAGAGCTCCAGCCATGTGAATGAAACTAAAGATCAGACTAGATACACTATCAATATTTAATGTTTAATTATATCATTCAATTTTGGCATTAGTGTTTCATTAATGTTTTTTGCCTTCTGTTTCAAGGCTCTTCTAATTAATGCTTTGCTATGATGTAAGGTGTATTGCCACGCCCATTGCCCCACCCACCAACTGACCACGCCCCCTTCACAAGTATGAGGGAACCTTCTCGGGTGCATTGTTACACTCATTATACAGGGATTACAGTCAAAGACGGTTAAGAAAAGTTACACAAATCCATTTCTAACAATGCTGAGAACTTTCGCATTCGTCCATCAGGAAAAACAAAAAAACTAAGCAGGATTGACAAATAACGGCCTCAGAACAAAGAACGCTTTGAGGAGCTCTGATTACATCATGGAAATGTGCCTGAAAGTTTGCTTGTATCTGGATGGGAAAAGGTCAGCGGTTATTTCCATTAAACGTCTTTGCATCTAATTTCCAAATAACACTGACAATGGATTACGAAACCTACCTGGATCTACCTGAGAGATATGAGGCTAACTCCTTTCCTATCTTTCCTCTCCTATTTCAAAGAACCCAATGTAGCTATTCCAAAAAAAGACATGGTGCACCATTCACTGGAGACATGAAGCCATCTCACAGCTATATTTATTCTCACAGCGAGTCAGGCTGACACATGTAGAAGCTTGATCTGTGTAATATCCCTCCTACCGCACCATTCACACCATATTACATACTGGACCGGTGGTGCTATTGTAACGAATGACCCCAGCAGAATTACACAGCGAAGTCTGTCAATGTCATGGACCACCATTGTGGGTGGCCTTTGAAATGGTGTAGTGTGCTTAGAGGATTCATTCTGGCATGGTTAAACCTAAATGGGATCCTGTCAGAGTCCACAGGAGCTCTTAACAAGGATGAAACTGATTAAGGAGGCAACACCATGGAGCATGAAACACAAGATGGATGCTGCCTGTAATGACTTCACATCGGCCACCATCACTCAAGGGCTCTGGGGAAAACCTCCAGACACCGTTTACAGAGAAAACAGCCTCCGTGGTGCTAACATGACCGTGCCATTGACAGTAAAGCTTTTAGAGGATAAGGAAGGTCAGGTGACAACTGAGACTGAGACCATTGCATTGGCTGACAGTGAATTTCTAACTATAAGAGACGCAGTTGATGAAGATAAAATACAAGAGATGTGAACGATGAGAACTGAAAATGGTACATCTAAACGCAATCATTTTCTGCAATCATCAACTGTCTTTTTCTTTCAAAATCCACAAAGCTTTCACCAACCAATAGGACTATTTGTAAGTCATGTTGGAAAGATTGTATTTACAAATTGAACGCACACAAACGGCACCACAATGTCATAAATACGAGTGCCGTTTTCTTTGAGCCCTGTATTTCCATTTTGGGGGTTTGTCAGTGTCAGTCGGAAAACATGGCAGAGGCAAACAATACACCAACATATGAAGTTGACAGTAAATTCATTGAAATACTAATTAGAGCTGTACAATTCTGGATACATTGAGAATCACAACCTTTTGGTTTCAAACCGAGATCACGATTCTCCCACAATTCAAAACAAACAAAATAACATGTAATTTACTAGAGGTTCTGACAAAATATTAAATGCTGCAGTCTATATTAAAAAAAATTGATTCTGAACAAATGATTTGAAAAAAATAGGTTTGAAACTTTGAATGAATGATTCAATGACTCACTGATTTTTTTTGACTCACTCATAAATACTTAACTTGTTTCATTACTGGATGAATCAGCGTTTTTGTTTTTGTTTTTTTAACTAATCTCTTGAATGAATGATTCAATGACTCATAAATACTTCAATTTTTTAAATTACCGGATGAATCAGCTATTTTTTTCTCCCTAATCTCCTGAACTAATGATTCAATGACTCACTCATAAATACTTCAATTGTTTGATTACTGTATGAATCTGTGTTTTTTTAAACAGGTCTTGAATGAATGATTCAATGACTCACTCAAAGGCTTCAATTGTTTCATTACTGGACGAATCAGTGTTTTTTTAATCTAATCTCTTGAATGAATGATTCAATGACTCATAAATACTTCAATTGTTTCATTATCGGATGAATCAGCTATTTTTTCTCCCTAATCTCCTGAATGAATGATTCAATGACTCACTCTTAAATCGCTCACTTGTTTCATTACTGAATGAATCAGCTGTTTTTTTTAAATAATTAATCTCTTGAATGAATGATTCAATGACTCACTCATAAATACTTCAATTGTTTGATTACTGAATGAATCTGCATTTTTTTTTAACATGTCTTGAATGAATGATTCAATGAATCACTCAAAGGCTTCAATTGTTTCATTACGGGACAAATCAGTGTTTTTTTTTATCTAATCTCTTGAATGAATGATTCAATGACTCATAAATACTTCAATTGTTTCATTACCGGATGAATCAGCTAATTGTTCTCCCTAATCTCTTGAATTAATGATTCAATGACTCACTCATAAATATCTCACTTGTTTCATTACTGGATGAATCAGCAATTTTTTTCTAATCTCCTGTATGAATGATTCAATGACTCACTCAAATACTTCAACCGTTTCATTACTGGACGAATCAGTGTTTTTTTTTAACTAATCTCTTGAATAAATGATTCAATGACTCACTCAAATACTTCAATTGTTTCATTACTGGATGAATCTGCTTTTTTTTACATGTCTTGAATGAACGATTCAGTGACTCACTCAAAGACTTAAATTGTTTCATTACTGGATGAATCAGTGTTTTTTTATCTAATCTCTTGAATGAATGATTCAATTACTCATAAATACTTCAATTGTTTCATTACTGGATGAATCAGCTATTTTTTCTCTCCCTAATCTCCTGAATGAATGATTCATTGACAAATACAGTTTTTTAACAGTCACTTGTCTCCACCTGGTGGCGTATGTAATGATACAATATGTATTTAAAGCGATTTAAAAAGCAAGTTACTTTTTAAAATGTGATTTACTGGATTTTGATCGCTTTTTCAATGACATCAGTGTTTATATACAAAATATAACCTTTTATCCCAGTTCTTCTGCGATAATATGAATTTTTGTAACAGAAATAATGAACTGTGTTTCATACCTGTACATAGCAACTGCTCTCTGGCTTTTTTCAACTTACAATAAAATTAGCCAAGTCCTGTGTGCAGAATATGATAATCTTTTTTGTCATTTTGTAGAAGTAGAGTTACAAAACCTTGCTGATTTTTTTTGTGGAAAAGCCCATATTCCAACAACTAGTGATTTGAACATAAAAATGTGTGTGTTATAAATTACAAACTGGCATAGGCCTACTATTTTTATGAATTAATTTGTTTATTGTGAAAATGCAATTTTCCCATGCTAATCTACATGGCGCCCCAATGCCAGGGCGTTGCTAAGGTGTTCTGAGAGGCTTTTAGCAAGTTGCTATGCAGATGCTACGGTGTTCTTCCAGGTTAATGGCCAAGTAAAAGGCCATTTTAGGTCCCACCTTCACCGTGCATGGGATTTTCTCAACATTTCATCGTCGAAAATAGTAAGTGTTCATTCAGTCGTTCAAGTTTGTTTGTAGCACAAACGGTGCGACGCCAAAGGTAAGCGTGTGTGTTACGCCACTCTTCATGAGGTGCATGCAAGGTGCAAGTGGTTTTTACACTCCCAAATGTTACAATTGCTATTATTAACAAGTGTTTGAGGACGTTAAGATTGCATATTGGTTAGCTTAATGTAATTAGCATCAAAAGATGAGTAACGGATATTTATGAATGTAGTTAAGTGTTTTTACTAGGCTGTTTTTCAATGGCGCATGTGAAACACAATTTATATTTTGATAACAACTCACCATCTCCTGACATCAGATAGAGACGCAGATGACAAGTGCGCGGTTCACTTGACCTTTACGAACAACATGGATGATTGCGTGAACCTATCCATCAAAATGTGCATCTTTGATTATCACATGTGCATACAAGACGATCAATAATTTATGCAACGGTTTCATTGACATTGATATATTTTGACGTGCTTTTCTGTTAGATATGTTTATTTTGCGTATATTAAAAAAAAAAAAATGCAGATCCATTTTTTTTTACATTTCCAATAGCTTCCCAGTTCCCAATCTGTTCCTTTCTCAAGTGCGTATATACAATAAAAGTTTTTTTTTTTTTTCAATTAAAAAAAGAAAAATATATAACCATCAAACTGACTCAAAAGTACTTAAACATTAAAATCAGTCCTTACCTTTCCAGTTGATCACAAAGTTCTCTCCCACCTTAAGAGTGAGACCCCGCAGTGCAAAATTCCTCTATATGCAGTATATTCTGTAAGTTTCTTTAGCAAAGTGTATATATAGGTATCACACACTTGGGTTGCCTACTTTAACTTTTGCAATAACCATATGTTCAATGTTTTGAAAGTGGATAAGGTTTTGTCTGAACGCTGCATGCCTCTCTGCAGACTTTGACCCTTTTTTGCAGTGGCCACAATATCTTGGTAACGAACTTCAGAAGAAAAAAAAGGCACAAGGAAAGTGCTGTTGTAAGATAGGACACCTCTTGGCTGAAGTTCAAAGCAGTGGCCTTTGATCACTGATACGAACCATCACCCAGGGAAATTGATACATGCTTTGCTCTGCATTCACATACTATTGGATAGTTGGATCAACGTTTTTTGTGCAGTAGTATACTATACAAAACATTTTATTGCATTGAACTCAAACACATGCTATAGACCATAGGATGAATCATTATTGTGCCTTTTAATTGTCTCTGAACCAGTAAGCTTGCAACATTTGTTTACTCTTTATGGCTTTCTGACTTTAGCAACAGAACAAAACTTATTTATGCGCTGTATGTTCTATATCCAGTGCAAACCAGCTGCAACACTATATTTAGATTCTAATTAATGTGAACTTTCTCACCACATTTGTTTTTCTTTCTCTTCTCTGATTATGCAGCGAGAATGGATCAAGATTAAAGACCGGGGCTGAATTTTGAATGAAGTTTAATCATGCTGGCGAGTATCAGCTGGTGTTGAGTGTGGAGAATCCTCTGTTTCTGCTTCCATCTGAGGGTACTAATGTACTAAATGGAATGAACGGTGTACTAGAAATGTTAACGTTTGGGCTTTTCGCGTACAGACTGTATCATTGTCAAAACGATCCCCATGCGCGAAAACGACTAAAAACGCTGTATTGTTCATGCCAGGCCAGTAGTTGGCGATGTCACTCTGTAACATGCCTATAAACTGAACATGTAACATCATGTGCATGACATCACAGTTTTTACAAATTTGTTTTTGTTGTTTACCTGGAGACGATAACGCTAATAATAATCATACGCTGTTTGTTAATTGGCCAGAGGAGAACTGGCACCCCGACTGAGCCTGGTTTCTCCCAAAGTTTATTTTTTTCCCGATTATGTCACCTGATGGGGTTTTGGTTTGCCACTGTCGCCTTTGGCTTGGCTTGCTCAGTTGGGGACACTACATTTTTCAACTAAATATCTAAATAAATCTAATTAGTAAACTAAATCAACCATATAAACTAAATTACTGATCTAATTACTAATCTAATGCCCACATTGTCACTGTATGATAATTGAAATGAGCTAGATGACATCACCGTTTTCTTCGGAACGGCTGTACGGCCGAATAAAACTCTGTTGCATTATTTTCCTGTTTAACACAGTATCAGACTCATTGGCCGCGTCCAAAACCTGGAAAATGCTGCCTTCGGAGGACACATTTCAAGGCAGGAAGGCACCAAGGCATGTCCTAATGTTAGCTTCACTTCCTGTCTCCTGAAATACCTTCATCTGATCGATTTTTGAAGGCAGCATATTTGTATCCTTTGCTGCCTTCGATATCCCACAATCCTGTGCGTTCCATTCTGTGACAGTTGAGCTGGGGAAAAAAATGGCGTCCGAAAGTTGCGTTTGCTGGTCAGTTTGTGTGTAAATATAAGTTTTTTTTTTTTTACCAACATTTTCCACTTCTGATGTCATTTCTAGTGAGAAATTACTAATGTAGTTTTAAAATATTTGTTTAGTTCTCACCAAAGCTTTCTTTATTTTGCTGTAGATCATTAAACGGTTTCCTAAGAAGTCTGTCCAAAATTAGTTT
This sequence comes from Gobio gobio, assembly GCF_949357685.1. NCBI lineage: Eukaryota > Metazoa > Chordata > Actinopteri > Cypriniformes > Gobionidae > Gobio > Gobio gobio. The sequence goes on from NC_137121.1 coordinate 25,982,896, forward strand.
TGTGAGGTGCCTTCATGCACAAACGCTGCCTTACAAGTCACTGTCTGATAAGGTAGCGAGGCAACGAGTCAGCTGCCTAGGTTTTCGGACACAGCCATATTCTGACTAGAATACGAGTATAATGACATCTGGCTAATCGCCACCTACTGGCCTGGCATGAATAATACAGCGTTTTTAGTAGTTTTCCCCTTCGCATCCTCGTGCGAATGGGGATAATTTTGACGGCGTTGTTGTCTGTATGTGAAAAATGTAAAGGAAAGACTTTTCAGTTTTAGTACATTGTTGTCATGTAAATGTAACCTTGGAGAAAAGTTCAGTACGTACTGATATTATTGAGCAGGCCAGTTTGGATGAGGTTTATACTTTCACACACAAAAAGTTTATCTTCGCTTTACCCAAAGGTATGCTCATTGGCAGAGTCTTTCACATGATGACAACATATGTGGGTCAATGACCTAACGTTACATACAGTGACTTAAAGGGATAGTTCACCCAAAAATGATCCATCAAATGATCCATAGATATGTATACGTAGATTCCTCATTTGAGCGATCCACGCAGGCACTAATGAGGTATCTATGTATATATTTATGACCCGGCCGGAATTTTGACCTCACACACGGGAAGTGATGGCAGTCTGGAGAGCTGAAGCGTTCTTCTGATATGAGGTGATATATTTGCATAAATACCGTTGGGTTTCTCTCAGAAACCGATCGTTTCGTGTCTTAAGACATCAATGTGTCGCCACGAGCCGCGGGGTTTAATTTGAAGTTGTCTGTCAATGTTTTTTTTTACTCTAATAGAATTAGACCCCATTGACAAGCATTATATGAGTGACACACAGCAACGGTTGGAGTTAAAAATCTTCATTTGTGTTCTACTGAAGAAACGAAGACACCTACATCTTGAATGCCTTAGGGGTAAGCAGAAAAACATCACATTTTCGTTTTTGGGTGAACTATCCCTTTAAGAAGTGACAAGAATACTTTTTGTGTGCAAAAAAACAAACAAAAATAACGACTTTATTCAACAATCTCTTCTCTTTCGTGTCACTCTGCTACATGATTCACAAAAGCACCAGAACGCATGCTCTGCCAATAGTGAGCCGTAGAACCCGGGAAGTGCTGCTCTGTGTGAATAGCCCAACAACATGAATAGCGTACAACAACATTGTTGAATAAAGCTATTATGTTTGTTTGTTTTTTGCGCACGGAAAGTATTCTCATCACTTCATAACATTAGGTTTTTTAACATTAATATGAGTTCCCCTAGCCTGTATATGGTCCCCAAGTGGCTAGAAATGACGATAGGTGTAAACCGAGTTCTGGCTGTCCTGCTCTGCCTTTGAGAAAATGAGAGCTCAGGTGAGCCGATCTGGAATCTTCCCTGTTATGTCGTCATACAAGGAAAGGTTACCTCCCCTTCCTCTGCTTTGCCCGCCCAGAGAATTAGGAGAAAATGGATTCTGTTTATCAGTCGCAATGTCAGCACAGGCTTTACAAACAGACTTTTAACATATGGATTCGACAGCACCGCCACAAACAGTGAGTAACAGTGTTCATTAATGCCTGATCTGTGATTTCAGATTTGTAGCTAATCATTCAAGTTCACACAGATTTTCTTTCGAAACCGTTTAATACTGTTGTTTATGTATCAGTGAATCAAGCCAGTGACTAAACGATCAACTTCACAGCGTTTCTGTTAGTAGCATGAAACAAATCTGTTATTTAAATGATTAAACTTGAGAGCGATCAAAGAACACTCTTTATAATGTTCGGATCTGTCAATCACATGTCGTGAGTGTATCTGCACACCTGTCCAAACTGCCGTTATAATGAATGACACTGTTATGCTGCACAAAGCTCTTACTGCATTCATGTCGATGTCGTGTTTGCTGTTAGTTGTGGTCAAAGCATTTCGTGAGAGAAAACGCGCTGCAATGACGAGATCACTGCATTCACGCGATCAACAGACTGCCTGTGTACTCAATGCTCATCACTGCAGCCTTTCATGTGATAGGAATAGATCATAAAATAATGCTATAATCAACACTTTGACGATTTGTTCATCTCGACGGCTGGGATGGTAAAAAAACGTAGTTTAGAGGGGTTCCACCATCAGAGGTGTCAAGTTACTTTGTTACCTTACTTAAGTAGAAATTTTGAGTATCTATACTTTACTGGAGTAATTATTTTTCAGCCTACTTTTTACTTCTACTCCTTACATTTTCAAGCAATTATCTGTACTTTCTACTCCTTACAATTAATAATAGCCTCGTTACTCCTATTCCATTTCGGCATGTTTTCATTACGGCTTGTCGTCAAAAAAACTACAAAAAATATCCAGATAAATCGCGCCATCCGGATTGAGTGTATTTGATTGTGGTTGGATGAGAAGGATAAACACAAACCATTCCGACACCCTATTGGGTTGTACGCGATCAATCACGCCTGCACCTGCACAAATCACACACCATGTTGCCAGATAGAGCGGGTTCTCGCGACGAGCACCTTCAGCCAATCAGCGATCAGTAGGCAGACGAGCTCATTCATGCCTTTAGCCGGGTTTTTAGCGCGATGACTCGTAGCTGTATATTCCAGTGATCGCTATGCCAGTGGCATAAATATACAGTAAGTTGTATCTACAGCAAAGAGTGGGAGAGTGACTCAACTCTCAAACGTGAATTACACCTGTGACTCGAAGACTCTTTAAATATAACCGCGACTCCTGTCCATCATCATATACACACTTAAGACATCTGCAACTAGCAACCCCGACAGCTGCTGAAAGAGGTTCAAATCAACGATTAATATGTTTTGACTGCTAAGTGCATGTGCCATGTACTTCACGAAAGACGGACTGTAGTTTTGTCAAAGCAAAGTTCAACACAAAAGTAAACGCATTGTTGTTATTTTTTGTTGGCAGATTATTGTACTGTATCAATGAATTACGCATTTTGACAGTGGTGTGTGCATTAACGTGTGAAATGCCTGTTAATTACATTGCTTTATCCAATCTCTTTATTGGGCACTTTTTGCACGTAAATTGGCTTGTTGACATGTTTTTCTGAGGGATTGCCGTTTTGACAGTTTCTACCTGGACATATAGTCATATTTGATCTGTTTTACTGGGAATTATTATTATTTTTTTTTATCATCAATGTTATGTTTTAAGGAGATAAAATGGTAACTTATCAACATTGATGGTATGGCAATAAAATAATATCACATTATTTTGGCAGTTTAAGTTTTGGGATTTTTCTTGGAGTGACTAGTTACCTATAAGTATTGTAAAGGTGCAAAAAGTCCAAATTCAGAGGCATGTTATCAATAACCATTTTTTGAATATAAATACATAAATACATTTGGTGAGTTTTTGGGCTGGAAATCGTCGACCCAATCTGGCCACACTGATCACATTCAAATAATGGTTATTAATAACATGCCTCTGAATTTTGACTTTTTGCTCAGTAGTACACATATGGTTCTTTAATGTATTTGCATTGTCCTAAAATGCGTTGATTTTCAATGGGAATATATGCAACTGAAACGGGTAGCCTATGCATCTAAAAAATGTCAACATTACTTTTTAATATAACATTATAGTCATTATGGCCTTTAGAAAAATGTTTTTTTGAGGAGGTGGGGTATGCACTGTGGCGCGGCCTAATCTTTTGTCCTTAAAGGGGTAGTTCACCCAAAAATGAAAATTCTGTCATCATTTACTCAGCCTCAAGTTCCAACCGGTATGAGTTTCTTTGTTCTCAAGATATTTTGAAGAATGTTTGTAACCAAGCAGATTAAATGCAACCATTGACTGCCATAGCATTTTTCCTCTACTATGGCAGTCAATGGTTGCTCTATCTGCTTGGTTACAAACATTCTTCAAAATATGTTCAGAACAAAGAAACTCATACCGGTTGGAACAACTTGAGGCTGAGTAAATGATGACAGAATTTTCTTTTTTGGGTGAACTACCCCTTTAATGGCATTTTTTCCCCTTACATTACTTTTACTTTTATACTTTAAGTAGTTTTGAAACCAGTACTTTTACACTTTTACTTGAGTAAAAAGCTTGAGTTGATACTTCAACTTCTACAGAAGTCTTTTTAAACCCTAGTATCTATACTTCTACTTGAGTAATGAATGCGAATACTTTTGACACCTCTGTCCACCATATGTTACAAAGTTCGTAGAATAAGGAGGAAGACGACAGGTCGCGTGACTGGGACTCTGTGACTGTGTTTATTCAGAACTCTCAGATACAAACAAAATAAACTCTCAACAACTCAGTACAATAAAACTTTCTCAGCAATCTTTATCCAGCTCTGCGTCTCTCTGGTCCACATGCAGCCCGTCTCTCTCTCTCTGGAAGACGCGTGCAGATCTCGCTAAAACCACGCCCCCTCTGCCACATAATCTAATACTCATTTCAATTGCAAAGATGTCAGCCAATCACAACAGTGGGCGTTTTCACTGAAGTCTCACAGCAGACACGCCCTTTGAAGCATTCCAGAGGGCTACTATCAGTATAGAAAAATGCTTTTTATTTCTAAATTATGAATTTTTTTTATGTAAAAACCATACTAACACTATAAGTACACCTCAGAAAACATTATAAAATAATAGAAAAAAAATTAATGCCATGGGACCTTTAAGGTTAAACCACTGGAGTCTCATGGACTATTTTAACGATGTCTTTACTACCTTTCTGGGCCTTGAAAGTAGTCATTGTTTTGCTGTCTATGGAGTAGTCAGTAATTAATATATGAGGGTGAGTAATTAATGACAGAAATTTCATTTTTGAGTGAAAACATTGCTTTTACATTGGCAGTCAAAAGTTTGGAATTGAAGTCTTTTTGACTTTTTGAAAGAAGTCTCTTAATCTCATGAAAGCTGCATTATTTGATTAAAAAAATACAGTAAAAACAGCAATATTGTAAACTATTATTACAATTTTAAATACCTGTTTTCTATTTTAATACATTTTAAAATATAATTTATTTGATGCAAAGTTGAATTTCATCATTATTCCAGTCTTCAGTGTCACATGATCCTTCAGAAATCTTTCTAACTTTTGACCACTAGTGTTTTAATTTCTGAATTAAAATTAATATAGATTATTTTCTTTCAGGGGCAAAACGAAAAAGAAAAAAATATATATTTATATTATATTATATTTGAGAAACTTTTGTTGACCAAATCAAAGTAATGTGGTTTGAATGACAAAAAACAGGAAATTATGTCATAGAGACCTTTCTATGACAAGGTAAGGTTTGTTCAGGTTGTAAAATGTCATGCGGTGCAACTCTTTAAGTCATTACTTTAAACTTCTTAAAATATAATTTAAACGTTTTTCAAAACCATATGAGTTCAAACTAGATTTTTAATAGATTTCCTTTTTTTTTCACATACTGTATCACTATTTCATTACATTTTCATATGTTTCTGCAAGAATGACAAAAATCATGATGTCTCAGAGTTGAAGCCATCCGGGTGTCTGCAAAATTAAAGCAGGTGAGGTGTTCTTTCATCAGCAAATCATCATATTAGAATGATTTCTGAAGGATCATGTGACACTGAAGACTGGATTAAGGATGCTGAAAATTCAGCTTTTCCATCACAGAAATAAATTATATTTTAAAATATATTAGCATAGAAAATAGTTATTTTAAATTGTAATAATATTTCACAATAATACTGTTTTTACTGTATTTTTGATCAAATAAATGTGGTCTTGGTGGGCATTAGAGACTTCTTCCACAAATCATAATATTTATTTTATACCTTTTAATGATAGGTCAATGTGGACCGGGTTAATCCAGATTCAGACCATATTGACAGAGTGAATGCACATAATCCAGATCAAGATCTTGTGGTTGAATCACACACTTCTGATGACAGACAGTCCTTGTCTTTCTCCTCAAAGTGAAATTCTTCCACAAAACAACCCGGGATCATTCCCAAACACTTTCTGAGTGGCAAGCCAATCTTTCCAATAGACATTCCACGACTTTTCCACACCCATTTACATTTACATTTACATTTACATTTATGCATTTGGCAGACGCTTTTATCCAAAGCGACTTACAGTGCACTTATTACAGGGACAATCCCCCTGGAGCAACGTGGAGTAAAGTGCCTTGCTCAAGGACACACTGGCGGTGACCACTGGGATAGAACCAGCAACCTTCTGCATATCAGTTCAGTGGTTTAACCCACTGGACCACCATCTCCACACCCATGTAAGTATCTATTTTCTGAAGGTACTTATCTATGTGACATTGAATGATTTGTGGAGTCTTGACAGAAGAAAGCAATCAGGGCTTCCAAAGCAGATTCACCCTCATTGGCCCCAACATTACGTCCTGACACCCTGAAACCTCCAGGGTCGTGTGCCTAATTTCTGGGGTCGTCTCGACGCTTGCTCATTCTATTACTCTGCAGCAGTTGTAATCAATGGACCTTGCAACACTCAATTAGGGTTTAATTGGATTGATGCGTGTTGCTGGTGAAATTGTCAGTCCCCTGTTCAGTTGAGGAGACAGAGCTGATTATTACTGTCGACAAGTGTAACACACAGAGCTTGAAGCAGCTGCTGCTTGTGTCAGGATAAACAGCACTTACACACATTCGTTTCCATACACCCCTCTCACAATCTGCTTTCAGAAATAAAGTACACCTTTATTTTTATCACAGATATTCAACAATAATATATGTTGAATAATAATAATTTATGAATATTCTCAATATTCATTTCTCAGATTATAAAGGTATTTTAGAGAATGTATCAGTGTTATTTTAGTATCATTAATAAACCATTTATAAAGTGTAGTAGTTTTAAAAATGTATTAAATGAATTAAGTCATTTTGTTTATATAGTTTAAATTTTTTTATTTTATTTAAAGTTTTAATTATTTTAGTACTTAAAGGGATAGCTCACCCAGAAATGAAAATTAGCCCATGATTTACTCACCCTCAAGTCATGGTGTATATGACATTCTTCTTTCAGACGAATACAATCAGAGTTATATTAAAAAAGTCCTGGCTCTTCCAAGCTTTGTAATGGCAGTGAATTGTTGCTTCGTTTTTTAAGTCCATAAAAGTGCATCTGTCCATCATATAACTGCTCCACACGGCTGGGTGGGGGTTAATGAAGGCCTTCTGAACCGAAGTGCCGCATTTGTGTAAGAAAAATATCCATATTTAAAACTTTATAGACTAAAATAACTAACTTCCAGCGGAAAGCAGCACACAAGTTGACTTAAGAGTAACCCCTGACGCGATGTATAGGTGCATCGCAAGCTTTGACGCCTCTCGCGGATAGTGCTGGGCAACAAACTCAAGCCCCTCTTCTCTTATCGAAATCCTCATTTAAGACTTCTTATTCATGACTGGTGTTTTGTTTTGCTCTATCCTCTGCGCTTCTGCGTTCGTTAATACGCATGCCTCAAGGGTCAAGGGTTACTCTTTACCGCTGACCGCCAGAAGTTAGTTATTTTAGTCTATAAAGTTTTAAATATGGATATTTTTCTTACACAAACGTACCACTTCAGAAGACCTGTATTAACCCTTCGGAGCCGTGTGGAGCAGTTATATGATGGATAGAAGCACATTTATGGACTTTCAATCACTGGCAACAATCACTGCCATTATAAAGCTTGGAAGAGCCAGGACATTTTTAATATAACTCTGATTGTATTCGTATGAAAGAAGAATGTCATATACACCTACTTGAGGGTGAGTAAATCATGGGCTAATTTTCATTTTTGGGTAAACTAACCCTTTAAGTTAAACTAAATGAAAATTTTATGTAATTAAATTTTTTGAACAGTTTTGGTTTAATAACCTTAAAAGATATATTACATTATATTATATTATATATTATATTATATTATTATATTATATTATATTATATTATATTATATTATATTATATTATATTATATTATATTATATTATATTATATTATATTATATTATATATTATATTATATTATATTATATTATATTATATTATATTAATTATATTATATTATATTATATTATATTATATTATATTATATTATATTATATATTATATTATATTATATTATATTATATTATATTATATATTATATTTATTATATTACATTAAATTATATTAATTATATTATATTATATTTATATTATATTAATTATATTATATAGATTTAGCTACCATAAACTTTAGGCTATTAATATACTATTTATAAAGTTTAGTAGTATTAAAAATTAATTAAATTAATTTAGTAATTTTGTTTTTGTTATGTCTATATAGATTTTATATATATATATATTTTATTTTTTATTTTTTTTATTTATTTATTTTTAGGTTCAGTTTGAATTATTTTTAGTACTTCATTAAATTTGAACTGTTAATATTATTTATATTTTATTTCAGTTAACTTTTATTTTATTTTAAGTAATACAAATTGTTTTAGTATTATAACCTTAAAAAAAATTAAAAAAAAATTAGTTACTGCAAACTTTAGGCTAATGACAATATTACTTTCTCGAAGAATTTAAATAAAAGTTTTTTTTTTGTGATTCTTATTAATAGACATTAGTGTCTTTTATTATATGATTGCTGCTATTAAATTAAAAGCAGTATGTTTTAAGGAAATTTAAGCACTCCACTTTGCATTATGTGGAACCACAATCCTCACCTGTGGTATTATACTATTATATTATATAATGCTATTATATTTTATATATATAAAAATATATATTTTTTTGTTTTAAAGTATGACTGATAAATGCATCAGAGAATATATAAAACATCTTAATGTTCAGCTTAATGTCAGTGGTTGTTTTTGCTTCAAACCGCTTGATGCTAGCAGCGCACTAAGAGATTTTCAGACATGATATAGCTGCCTTGACAGCCAAGGTTGATTAGATTTTCAAAGTGGTCACTGGACATAAAAGAGGGGAAATCAATTTTAGTCAGTGGGGATGATTTGTTCTGTGATTTAGCATTGTTACAGAGGGTGCGAGTGCGGATTTATCTCACCGCTGTGTAATGAAGCCTGAGCTGGGTCAGAATCTACAGACTAGACTCTCTTTGACATGTACAAATCACTCCGCCGGTTATTAAAACAGCAGCGGTCTGCGTTCACAGAGACATACGCACACAGTTACTCTCGCTCGTGGACGTGTGCGACAGCTCCTCACTTGTCATATTCTCACTGTCAGAATATGACGGCTTCTTTTACTAACAGCACACATCTTGCTGTCTAAGGAGGCCACAGGGAATCCGTTTGGGATACGTTGCATGCTGGATTCAAATCTGTTTTTCCCAAATGAGCAGCACAGCTCAATCAACCCATATCTAAACCATGGCTTCTACAGGCCTTCAAATGCCATTTAGAAACAAGTTTTACTTTAATACAAGAGATTTGTGAAATCTTGATACCATAAAACATTTGCATTTTATATGATATTGCTTATTCACACAGATTTCGATGTGAGTACCAAGCTGTAAGAGCCAGTTTAACTGAGGTAACATGCAGGGGAAGTGTTTTTCTAATGCAATTGAAGGATCAGAGTGTGGGGGTAAGGTACTTTAACAAGGAGAGCCTGAAGAACATTGAAATTGACGTTCTCTTTAATTACTCTTTGTTCTTGGCTGTGTACTCGGGCCCCCTGTAAACTCGCAGCTCTCGTCTTTAATACATTGGTGAGCCGTGTGTGACACATCACGCCGTCTGCTGTGCCAAGACTTACTGGCAGGAAACAGACCATGATGACACTATGACAGGAACAAGCCGAATTTAATTAAAAACCGTGCCATGCTACACCGATACTGTATCACAAGCCATGTAGAATCTCAAAGAAAAAAAGGACTACTTATTTTTTTTTATATATTTTGTATATACACCGATCAGACATAACATTATGACCACTGACGTGTGAAGTGAATAACACTGATTATCTCTTCATCACGGCACCTGTTAGTGAGTGGGATATATTAGGCAGCAAGTGAACATTTTGTCCTCAAAGTTGATGTGTTAGAAGCAGGAAAAATGGGCAAGCGTAAGGATTTGAGCGAGTTTGAGAAGGGCCAAATTGTGATGGCTAGACGACTGGGTCAGAGCATCTCCAAAACTGCAGCTCTTGTGGGGTGTTCCTGGTCTGCAGTGGTTAGTATCTGTCAAAAGTGGTCCAAGGAAGGAACAGTGGTGAACCGGCGACAGGGTCATGGGCGGCCAAGGCTCATTGATGCACATGGGGACCAATCAAACAGACGAGCTACTGTAGCTCAAATTGCTCAAGAAGTTAAAGCTGGTTCTGATAGAAAGGTGTCAGAATACAGAGTGCATCACAGTTTGTTGCGTATGGGGCTGCTTAGCATATATTAAGAAGGTGGTCATAATGATATGCCTGATCAGTGTGTATATATATATATTTGAGAATATATTTAATTTATAATTTTTTTTAATATATTTTAAATAAAAAAGAAACTTATTTCAAATATTTTAATGTATTGTTATTTGTTTGATTTAATTTATTTAAAATATTTAATTTATTATTTAAATAATATATTAACTATTAATATTAACTATTTTCTTTTATATCTCTATATAATTTATTTATGAAAATATCTGTTTTGACCAATCCGAAATCATGCTTACAACATACATGCTACATTGTTTATGAAAATATTTTTATTAATATTTTCATTTAATTAATATTAATATTTTAAGTTAATTATTAAATAATAATAATAATTATTATTATTATTAATCTAAAATATTTTTTTAAATAAATATATCAAAAAAATTATATATATTATATATATATATAATTAAATTATATATTAATATATTAAATTATATATTTTTCCACTATTGCAAGAGTATATGATTTCCTGTCATTTACACTTCTTTTTAACATTTTTAAATCTTCCGTCCTCTGCAGCACTGAGGGTGTTCTGTAAGGTGATTGTCCATCTCTTGCTGCGTTTTCATGGTCGTCTCGACCTTGGCCTGTGGTCCTCTTTTTAAGCTCCTTCGAAACACAGCTTGCGGCCATTTTAATAAGATCTTTCCGAAATAGAATCAGATCTATAGGTGTTTCTGCTGAGTTCTGTGGCTATGTATACACAGGCTGTAAAGATGTACTCCAGCAAATTAGTGCTGTAATTAATGGCCGAAATTTATGGTAGCCCAGGGAGTGTTTTGTGTGAAAGCTGTGCTGAGAACTGATTGCATGTGGCTTTGCCATTAGCGCGCTCCACACTGATGATGGATGGGTGGATTTGGGTTTTATTGTGAACGTGTGTGAGAGAGATTTGGGGGTAAATCTGTGGTCATTTAAGCTAATTTATTACATGAGAAAAATGATGAGTAATGTACTAGAACATTAATCTGCATCATTATAATTGAAAAACAAAAATCTTAAAAATATATTTACTAGAAAAAGAATATTCAATTAAAAAGTCGAAAACATTTTTTTACCAGTAAATGCTTTGTCTTAATTAATTTTTTATTTGTAATGATATTAGGTTTGCTGTTGTACACCCCTTCTGATATTCAAAAAGAAAGTAAACGTGCAGGATATTGAAAATGGCAAAACAATTAGCAAAATTAAGATGTGACATTTGGGATTTTTGCTAACCTCATATTCTGCTCACATTTAAAATTACGAACACTCGTTCTACATCAGTGAAATTAGCAGTGATATTTCTCTAGTGCAGCGGCAACAAAACCTTCACTTGTTTATGCAAATATGGAACATTATGCATGCACACACGGGGACAATTATGAATATTGATTTTCCTGCCTCTTCCAGTTTAGGGAAAATTCTGTTATTTTTCCTGATAAGATTTGCTCTATCTAATAGAATTGCTTTTGGTTTAAACTCTCGAAAGATGGTATGATAATTTGTGCAATAGTTTGATTGTTAATTTACATCCACTGTAAGTTATTTTTTTCATGGGTATTGCGTATAATATTCAAGTCAAATTAAATAAATATTGTGGAATTTTGCAGTATTTGTTATAAATGATTTATCAGTGCTCTTTTTTTGACTTTTATTAATGTGCCCTCATAATCCTTCATAAAAAATAACTTCCCCTCCCTCTTGCAGTGACATTTCTTCTCTTCTCTGATGATGTGAGGGCGGGACAACCTGTCACTCACATGAGATCGACCAATAGAAAACCACAACCATCCAATCAATTCCCTGTGAACAATTCCTGCTCTACATTTCTTCTTGTTTGTGAAGCCGTTTCACTTGGATATTCGTCACAATAGGGAAGAAGAGGCTTTCGCAACTTTTGTTTCATGCCGACTTTAATGTCCATCTGGGCTTTTCATCACAAATCTCAAAGTGAACCCAAACATTAATCGTCTCCGAAGGCATAAATCTGAGTTGTGTGTGTGATCAAACCTTTCAGAGGCCCGCACATGGCGCTGACATTCTTGCGCAGATTTGGAACCGAGTCTGCACATTAGTGATCTCGGGACCATCTGCGCAGTAGAGAGCAGGAAGTAGAGGCGCGATTATCAAAAGCCCGCCCACACTCTCGCAGATGCAGAACAATTAATTATGTCGGTGTGGAATAAACAGGAAATGGGAAATGTAGAAATTATAGCTAAAGCTCCAATATCCTCCCAAAAATCCCCCAAAAAAGTCTGTTAGTGCCTCAGTGACGACTTCACGACTTCAATCTCAGCTGTCAATCATGACGTCACACCCCTCGTTTTTATAGCATCAAAATAACTGACTAAAACTAAACTTATTTAAAAAAACGAACACTTGAAATTAAATCCTTGTGAGAAAAGCTGCCTAAATGACAGAAACCATCTTTAGGGAACAATTATTTAAAGTGTAATTTAATTGTTTAGTTTGTCTCGCGTCCATTGTAATACATGGAGGGGTGGGGTTTATGAGCTATACTGGGACCGGCCACCGGGGGGCGATCGAGGCGCGGAGGCTTCAGTTTCTGAGAGCGCTGCAGGCTTGGATCAAACAAAAAGTTTTGCTCCTCTTGTTGAGATTCATCATAGTTCATGATGATGTTTTGTGCTATGGGAGTTGCACTGATTCGTCTTACTTCCAGCTTGAACCTGCAAAGGTTTGTAACAAATTTGCATTATGGACTTCATTGGTTGCCTGCTAACAACGCCTGCTTTGACCCTCAAACAAACAATGTAGTTGTAGTTGAGGCCTGGAAAGGTGTGCAGTTCTTTCATTAAAAGCATTTAATGCCGTCCTTTTTTTTGGTTTAATCAGGATCCATACACTGCGTAGACTTTTATATGTATTGTTTTTGTTTTTTGGTTCAAAAGGCCAGCAAGAAAAGAACAGATGAAATATTCTCAAGAGTTTGTTTTGCGAAATTTCATTTACAGCGCAGGCAATACAGACTGGACGTATGACTGCTATATGATTGATTTGGCACAATATTGTGGACTGTGTTTTGGCCATCTGGGATGGTCAGAATTAAATCTTGGCATCAATTTGCTTGGAGTTTATTGTCGGTGTTTGAAGAAGACCCAATTTCACAGTGATATACGGCTCTGTGAGTCTTATCTCCGTGGGGTTTCAACACCAGCCATAAAGCTGTAATTTTCTATAGTTCAGAAAGCTAGTGTTGTGCAAGTCTTTCCTTGTGGAAGAAGGGGCTTATCATCTTCAGACAGACTTCAGACAAAGGTTAGACGGCAGGGACAATTGATTGAAACTATATCATTCTGTGTAAACTGATCATTCTAAGTTGTTGGATTTCCCATGGACCAGACTAAAGATGAAGTTCATCATCATAAAATCATTCATTGACCCAGAAATGAACATTTTCATCATTTACTCAAGATATTTTGAACAGAGCTCACACTGCTCTTTTCCATGCAGTACAATAGTGATTGTTTTAGGGCGTAGTCTTTTTGTCTTCATACTATATTTATTAAAGGGTTAGTTCAGCCAAAAATGAAAATTAGCCCATGATTTACTCTTCCTCAAGTCATCCTAGGTGTATATGACATTCTTCTTTCAGACGAATACAATCAGAGTTATATTAACCCTTGTATGGTCTTCGTTTGGGAATTACACTCAGGGTCTTTGGGGTCTCCACAGACCCCAGGCAACAAAATGTAATTTTGTAACAAAAAAATTGTTTGTTTTAGAACAAATGTAATTTTAATCTGTTTATTAATGTTTTTACTCAACATCTGTGCAGTTTTTGGAGTATTTATAATAATTTTTACATTTATATAAATAAATTAAAAAACATTATTTTAATGGATTTTCACACATTCAGTTTATGTAAAATTCACTTTATAAAAGGCCCAAATTTCTAACTTTCATTCGTGGGGATAACATGGATAATTTGACATGGTTTAGTTTAAGATTGTTGCCCATCTTTTGGAAAATACTGTGTAAAAAAAAAAAAAAAAAAAAAAAAAGACATTTACCAGTAAATGGCTGCAGAGCTCCACTATTTGACTGACTTAAAGACATCTTTTCAGTATTTTTCAGTTGGATTCATATCTAAATGTTATGAAATCACAATTATTACAATTAAAATTAATTAATTTTGTCAAAGTTTAGCATTTTTTTGTACTGAAAAAAATATTTTTTCAATGAAGTTACATTATGATTAGAATCAAACCTGAACAAGAGAAAAGTTGGAGTCTTTAGAGTTTATCATTTATTTCAAACATACTGTAAAAAAAAATCAGGTCTCCAATTGAAAATTTTCTAGTGACCGATCACATCTAAATTTTTAGTTGGCCAAATTGAATTTCTTGAATTTTAATTGAATTAAATTGCATCAATTCACAGAAATTCAATTTGGCCAACTGGAAAATTTAGATGTGATAGGTCACTAGAAAATTTTCAATTGGCGACCTGAATTGTTTTTTACAGTGCATCTGATTTTCTTATAATTCTACAAATTTAATCTACACTTCAGTTACTAACTGTAACAGAACAAACATTTACAGAAATGAACAGTTATATTACATACTGAGTAAAAAATACACAACATGAACATCAAAATGCAATGAATTGACCAGCAATAACAAATGTATTCCTGTGTGTGTGTGTGTGTGTGTGTGTGTGTGTGTGTGTGTGTGTGTGTGTGTGTGTGTGTGTGTGTGTGTGTGTGTGTGTGTGTGTGTGTGTGTGTGTGTGTGTGTGTGTGTGTGTGTGTGTGTGTGTGTGTGTGTGTGTGTGTGTGTGTGTGTGTGTGTGTGTGTGTGTGTGTGTGTGTGTGTGTGTGTGTGTGTGTGTGTGTGTGTGTGTGTGTGTGTGTGTGTGTGTGTGTGTGTGTGTGTGTGTGTGTGTGTGTATGATCATTTTGCATTGTGCATGGATGGAGGTTTTATGCATTGTTGGAAGTGTGCCACTTCATTTCTGTATGCGTGTTCTGTGTTGTTTCTGATTTTGAGGATGAATTTTGTAATTTTTTTTGTGACTTTTTTTTTTGTCACACGAACATAAAAACAGATATCAATCCAATTATTTTTTTTATTTGTAGATCTAGAGAGTGTTGACAACCGTACAAAATCTCATGCCATTTGGACAAAGGGAATTTTTTTTTTAAATTTGAGCAAATGTCCTTTGGGGTCAGAAAACACCCCGAAGACCCTAGAATTGAAAAATGTCCTGGCTCTTCCAAGCTTTATAATGGCAGTGAATTGTTGCTTCGTTTTTGAAGTCCATAAAAGTGCATCTATCATTATATAACTGCTCCACACGGCTCCAGGGGGTTAATAAAGGCCTTCTGAACCGAAGCGATGCATTTATTTAAAACTTTATAAAGTAAATGATCTAGCTTCCGCCAGATCACCTTCCGTATTCAACTTACGGAAAAAGTCTAGTGCCTCTCGCAGTTTAAAATGCTGACGCTACTTCTGACGACATTGCACACCAGTTACATTTTTTCCGATCTTGCGGAAGCTAGATATTTTACTTTATAAAGTTTTAAATATGGGTATTTTTCTTACACAAACACGCCACTTTGCTTCAGAAGGCCTGTTTGCTCTGATAGAAACCAAAAATCTTTACTTCATCACCAGCTGACCATGAGCCGGCCCGGACAGCTGTTTTCAGACGTGAAACCAATTCTTTGAAGCCAGTGAACAGTCAGCGTAATGTTTGTCAACGTCATCGCGATACAAATGACCCGACAGCCTGAAGCGTTTCATCTGAGAGTCCCGCGGAGAGAGAGGAACCTTCCCTTCTTCCAAACACCCTGCGGAGATCAATGACTGCGGCCCTCCATTACGCCCCTCTCTGTGAAAACAAATACTCACACATACTGATGTCACCGAATGGCTGGTTTCACGAGATGTAAATGGACTGAGGGCAAATGGTCATAATTTGTCAACGTTTATTTTACATGCAGATTAGCAAAGTGTTTGTATCACCTTGCTATTCAGAAAAAGTGCTGTAGCAATACCATGGTACGGTGATAGTACAAGGTAATATAATGCTTTGATACATACCTTGGTTCTTTAATGGCAATATTAATATATCATTGCAATTTCAAGGTACTTTATGATACTTACCATGGAAAATATTCATAAAACATGGCGTTGTCATGAAATGCATATTTCAGGTGTTTTTAAAGGCACTATATGTAATTTTTGCCGCTAGAGGACCACCTACCTAAGCATTGTTGCAGACCATGTACACCCTTTCATGGAAACGGTATAATGGGATAATGGATTTTCACAGGATAATGCACCCTGACACAAAGCAAAAATGGTTCAGGAATGGTTTGAGGTGTTGACTCGGCCTCCAAATTCCCCAGATCCCAATCCGATCGAGCATCTGTGGGATGTGCTGAACAAACAAGTCCGATCCATGGAGGCCCCACCTCACAACTTACAGGACTTAAAGGATCTACTGCTAACATCTTGGTGCCAGATACCACAGCACACCTTCAGGGGTCTAGTGGAGTCCATGCCTCGACGGGTCAGGGCTGTTTTGGCAGCAAAAGGGGGACCAACACAATATTAGGACGGTGGTCATTATGTTATGCCTGATCGGTGTATATAACAATCATTGGTTTTCTGTCGATGAATGTATCCAAACAGTTGCTCACCTGTCTAATAAAACGCATAATATATTAAAGCATCTTTGGTGTTTCCATGTTTTTTTACAAAATCAAGGGTAACACCGGTATGATGTCATTGATAGACGACGAACGCATGTTGTGGGCCTATTTTTTTGCTGGAGGTCCTGGACATCTTGTTCAGATACATGGCATCATGGATTCTAGCAAATACCAACAGATAAAAAAAATCAAAACCTGACGGCCTCTGCTAGAAATCTTACAATGGGGCCGTGGTTGGATCTTCCATCAGGAAAATGATCCAAAACAAACACACAATGTGTCAGTGAGCACAAAATGAAGCTTCTGCCATGGCCGTCCCAGTCCCCTGACCTGAACCCTATAGGAAAGGAGTGAACTGAAGAGAAGAAGCACCAACATGGATCTGGGAATCTGAAGGATCTGGAGAGATTCTGTATGGAGGAAGGGTCTCTGATCTCTGGTCAGGTGTTCTCCAAACTCATCAGGCATTATATGAGAAGACTCAAGAGCTGTTATCTTGGGAAAAGGAGGTTGCAATAATTGGGTGGCAATAATTTTGGCTAACGTGAACTAGAGAAAAACATTCATTTCATAATGAGATTTTCCTCACACTTTCAATTGTTTTACTTCAATGAAAGGTTTTAATTTTGTGATTTTTAAAAAAATGAAAGATCAAAAGGATAAACAAGGCAGATTTATTTCCACAGCATCCTTTGCTCATATTTACATGGGGTGCCAATAATAGTGGAGGGCATTGTATAATGTATTAAGAATTTATGAACCCCAATAGTAGTTCCGGGAAGTAAAGTAATGCACAGGGCAGTTATTAACCGTGGTAATGTGTGAATTGAGTCATTTCTGACTATTTTTGTCAGGCATAAGGAAAACTGCATGGTGTTATTCCTTCCCTTTCCCTGACTGAGATCACGCAGAGAAATGCCTGGCAACAAATCCGACCTGCGGCTTTGGCCAGACCACATAAACACAGTACAGCAGTAAAAACTTGTTCTGGGAGCCGCTTCAAATGAGCTCAGAACTTTTCTGAAATTAGTCACATATTACAAAATTATTATTATTTAATTTTTTTTATGACGTGGCTTCATTGTAGAAACAATTATATTCATTGTTTATTTATTTTTAAAAAAACTAAAGATAAAAACATAACGCAATAGATCTATACATTTATCATTTGTATTTCCCTAAGCTCACTGTAAATGTTTTGTTGTGTGGCATTTGTTGTTTTGTTTGTTGTGTTTTGTGGTGTTTTATTGTTTTGTTTGTTGTGGTGTTTTATTGTTTTACTTTGTTGTGGTGTTTTATTGTTTTGTGTTTTTTTATTGTTTTGTTTGTTGTGGTGTTTTATTGTTTTGTGTTTTTTTATTGTTTTGTTTGTTGTGGTGTTTTATTGTTTTTGATGTTTTATTGTTTTGTTTTGTTGTGGTGTTTTATTGTTTTGTTTGTTGTGGTGTTTTATTGTTTTGTTTTGATGTGGTGTTTTATTGTTTTGTGGGGTTTTATTGTTTTGTTTGTTGTCATGTTTTATTGTTTTTGATGTTTTATTGTTTTGTTTTGTTGTGGTGTTTTATTGTTTTGTTTGTTGTGGTGTTTTATTGTTTTGTTTTGATGTGGTGTTTTATTGTTTTGTGGGGTTTTATTGTTTTGTTTGTTGTCATGTTTTATTGTTTTTGATGTTTTATTGTTTTGTTTTGTTGTGGTGTTTTATTGTTTTGTTTGTTGTGGTGTTTTATTGTTTTGTTTTGATGTGGTGTTTTATTGTTTTGTGGGGTTTTATTGTTTTGTTTGTTGTCATGTTTTATTGTTTTTGATGTTTTATTGTTTTGTTTTGTTGTGGTGTTTTATTGTTTTGTGGTGTTTTATTGTTTTGTTTGTTTTCTTGTTTTTGATGTTTTATTGTTTTGTTTTGTTGTTTTATTGTTTTTTGTTGTGGTGTTTTATTGTTTTGTTTGTTGTGGTGTTTTATTGTTTTGTTGTGGTGTTTTATTGTTTTGTGTTTTTTATTGTTTTGTTTGTTGTAGTGTTTTATTGTTTTGTGTTTTTTTATTGTTTTGTTTGTTGTGGTGTTTTATTGTTTTGTTTGTTGTGGTGTTTTTTTGTTTTGTTTTGGGGTTTTATTGTTTTGTTTGTTGTGTTGTTTTATTGTTTTTGATGTTTTATTGTTTTGTTTTGGTGTTTTATTGTTTTGTGGTGTTTTAATTGTTTTGTTTGTTGTGGTGTTTTAATTGTTTAGTTTGTTGTAGTGTTTTTAGTTGTATTTTTTTTGTTTTTCATTGTGCTGTTGTTGTTTTTTTGCTTTGTTTTGCGTGTTTTTGCAGTTTTTTATGTGCTGTTTAGTTTCTTGTTGTGTTAGTGTTTTTGTTGTGTTTCTTTAATTTGTTTTGTGGTATTTTTTGCTTTGTTTTCTTGTGTTTTGTCTGGCCCATTTTTGTAGTTGTGAATGACAGAAAATTATGTGTTTATTGTTAGAGAAAAAGAGGGACCATAAGATCAGGAAATGTTGCAGGTCTGATTTGACCTATGTTGCCCATGCACTTGAGGCTTAAAGCCCAGCAGTGTCCTCATATTCATACAGTAGCAACAGGAAGTTATGAATAACTGCCTAAGGCTGACTTCTTTCACTGCAGCCGTGCTGATAAGAGTTTCCAAGCTAAATCCCCCATTATCTGACGCAGCTGTTCTCACTCTTTTCCCCTACTTCCTTATTTTTTTATTTTTTTTTACAGAAAACTCTTCCCACCTGTATTCATATTAAATTGTTTGCTTTTGTTGTGCAGGATTTGCAGAAAGAGACTTGGCTAAAGACGACTCATTTTAGTCAGAGATGGCAAAGGCCGGTTCAATACCGAGTTTCCAACAGTTCTTTAAATGGTGACCTCATTGTTTCGGTGGTGGATGATACAGTCTCTGAGTCATCTCTCTTACCGGACATGGAGCGTCCCAGAAAGCCCAGTGGAAATGGGACAGATGTGCTCCTGTGGTTTTATGAAGAACTTTATATTCCATGATACAGCTTGCACCCAGATTATTACATTCAGTCTCTCATTTATGAAATTGATAGCCGACTAATGACTGAATATAATGCCTGTTTGTCACTGTTGCTGTGTGGAAATCAATGACAGGAAGAATGGTACATGATTCTTCAACTCTCCCCAGAGATATGTTATGGCATTATGCTAATGAACAAAAAAATGAAATACAGTAATAAATGGATTATGAAAGTTTGTAAAAAAAAAAAAAAAGAAGTAACTTCTAACTATATATCTATCAATTCATCTGTTGTTCGTTCCTTCTATCTATCTATCTATCTATCTATCTATCTATCTATCTATCTATCTATCTATCTATCTATCTATCTATCTATCTATCTATCTATCTATCTATCTATCTATCTATCTATCTATCTATCTATCTATCTATCTATCTATCTATCTATCTATCTATCATGTTTGTAAATCTGTTCATAAAAATGAGATTTATAAAACAAATTGGGTGGGAATGATGCATCTAATTGTAGGGATTAAAGGCAATCCTATTCACAGCACCTCCCCCTCTATCCGTACAGGGACTCTTCACCCTCAGGATACGAGCACGTCACATGACCCAACCCTTCATTAGGAACAACAGATTGTCATTTGCATGCGCAGGTCCCTGTGAGAGGAAGGAACGTGGTGTGTGAGTGTGTGTGTGT
Source organism: Gobio gobio (assembly GCF_949357685.1). Lineage (NCBI taxonomy): Eukaryota > Metazoa > Chordata > Actinopteri > Cypriniformes > Gobionidae > Gobio > Gobio gobio. The sequence continues at coordinate 26,003,664 of NC_137121.1, forward strand.
GTGTGTGTTTCAGGGTTGGGGATGATGACCCTTTAATACTGGATCCTGAACAGGCCTTGGAGAGAAAGTCATTGGTAAAACACTCGTATTGCTGCTAATTACCGTGCAACGTGTTGATTGCCTTTCAGCATCTGAAGGGACGTCCTCTAATGGAGATGAGGTCACTTCTGGTGTTGTTTTTTTGAGTGAATCAGAAGCCATCTCATGTTTAATGCTATCCCGTGGAGAAAAAAAAAAGATTTATGAAAGTTGGTTAATCTCTGCTAAAAGCGTTGAGCCAGTGGATTTGCTTGTTATAATACAAAACAAGATCATTTGAGACATGGAAGACAGCATGTATTGCTCATCTGTTGTTCAAAAACGGATGGAGCCGCCACCAAACCTGTTAGTCACAAACGTGCCATTTCCTCTGAGACCAGATCTGCAGCTTTAATCCCCGCTGGTGTTATTTCATGAACAAAGAGACTCCAGCCCTTTAAACGCTGCCATTATCTATTTCCTTCATGTCTTTCTTTTCTCTGATGCTTTTGTTTGAAACTTTGACTTGATAAAGACTTACAGTGTGTGATTATGTTGCAAGTCGACATTCTGTTCAGATTTTTTCCAAGCATATTTGACCAATTTGTCTGTCTGTCTGTCTGTCTGTCTATCCATCTGTTGTTCATTCTATCTATCCATGCGTCCGTCCGTCCGTCTGTCTTTCTACAGTGGGGAGAACAAGTATTTGCCCACTTACAAAGCATGTAGAAGTCTGTAATTTTTTTATCATAGGTACTCTTCAACTGTGAGTGACAGAATCTAAAACAAAAATCCAGAAAATCACATTGTATGATTTTTAAGTAAATACTTTGCATTTTATTGCATGACATAAGTATTTGATACATCAGAAAAGCAGAACTTAGTATTTGGTACAGAAACCTTTGTTTGCAATTCCAGAGATCATACGTTTCCTGTAGTTCTTGACCAGGTTTGCACACACTGCAGCAGGGATTTTGGCCCACTCCTCCACACAGATCTTCTCCAGATCCTTCAGGTTTCGGGGCTGTCGCTGGGCAATACGGACTTTCAGCTCCCTCCGAAGATTTTCTATTGGGTTCAGGTCTGGAGACTGGCTAGGCCACTCCAGGACCTTGAGATGCTTCTTACGGAGCCACTCCTTAGTTGCCCCGGCTGTGTGTTTCGGGTCATTGTCATGCTGGAAGACCCAGCCACGACCCATCTTCAATGCTCTAACTGAGGGAAGGAGGTTGTTGGCCAAGATCTCGCGATACATGGCCCCATCCATCCTCCCCTCAATACGGTGCAGTCGTCCTGTCCCCTTTGCAGAAAAGCATCCACAAAGAATGATGTTTCCACCTCCATGCTTCACGGTTGGGATGGTGTTCTTGGGGTTGTACTTATCCTTCTTCTTCCTCCAAACACGGCGAGTGGAGTTTAGACCAAAAAGCTCTATCTAGACTATTTATCTATCTAACTTTTCCGTCCACTAGAGGTCGCTTGTTCAAAACAAAGGAGTAGTTTGATGACTTCCTCTTTTCCAGTCATGAGTATGAGGTAATGCAGCTCTGTTTATCTTATTAGATATATCTGAGTGTGTTGAAAAGGAAGTTATGACGTTCGCTCGGCGGCTGCTATGACACTTGTTCACACTGCAGTGAGAGTAAAGTGTTTCACTGAATAAAACCGGAAACCGAGGGGAACGCAGATATGACGCAATTGACAGGCGACTCCCTCACACGCATAGCTCACACGTCCCGGTTCCTTGGTTAAAATAGCAATTTCTCACGATTTACAAATAGTTGGAAACATTTGGGATATTCTAAGTATACTCAACTGAACAAAATATATAACACTGTCCTAGTGGTTTTTGGATATTTTACTGCAAAAATCTTACATAGTTCACCTTTTAAAGAAAAACTAACAGGTCTGTGAGAGACGGAATTCTTACTGGTTGGTAGGTGATCAAATACTTATGTCATGCAATAAAATGCAAAATGAATTATTTAAAAATCTAAAATCTAATTATCTATCTATCTATCTATCTATCTATCTATCTATCTATCTATCTATCTATCTATCTATCTATCTATCTATCTATCTATCTATCTATCTATCTATCTATCTATCTATCTATCTATCTGTCTGTCTGTCTATCTGTCTGTCTGTCTGTCTGTCTGTCTGTCTGTCTGTCTGTCTGTCTGTTTTAATAACAGTTCTATCGCTCTTTCATTCTATTTTTTTTACAGGACGATCAAATAGATTGAGATGTTAAAGAGTTGATCTTTCTAAAAACTGAAATGGATCACATTGCATTATGGGATACAAAACACACACAAAAAGTGTGCATGTTGTGCATATAGGCAATATTCTGCAATGCATACTGTACCTTTCATTCCTGTTTCAATGTAGGGCCTGCTATAACCTTCCTGCAAGCCATATTTCCTCTAGTCTGATTTTAATGAACAGAAGATGGCAATAAAAGAAGCAAATCCCTTTTGAAAGCTTTGTGCTACACAAATCCAAAACCTTCCCTACAAGATATCTTCTCAATGGCATTTTGTGGCATTTGAATTTTTCCAGTCGTTCACAGAGAGATTTACAAATGAGTGTCATTTTATTTCAAAGTCGGTGCGCCGTGAGGAGCCTGATAAAGACGAGGCTTTTATATCCTGCTGGGAGACTTCTTTCCTCTGGAGACGTGAGGCGCGGAGCTCAAACCGCCTCAGTCTGCCTCGCTTTTATCAAGTCAGCCGCGTTCTGTCGCTCGGCCCTTCGGCTGTTTGCGCAAGTTTTCAAAAGCGCTGTGCTGTCGAGTGTGTTCAGCGTGATCAGGCTTTGTTCTACTTTTATCAACATCGGAATGCCTCAGCATCTTCTTCCTTTCTTGTTTTAATGTTTACTTTGGCACACTCACATCGCCATGCTTCCTTAGCTCACGTAGCTCATGATAACCACAATGATTCTTTCTATTCCAAGCGAAAATCCTGCAATGCTCCTAAAAGTAAGCTTCCTTGTCTTATTGCACAATAGGCTTTCTTATATTTTTCGGGGTCATGATGATAACATGACCTGGACATGTTCTTGACCTGTTTTATGACATTCACCCACCATCTCAATACTATAAATTCCACCCTCACAGACCAGCTGTGCCTTACACATTGAATTATTCACTCATGTTGTCAAGCAAAACAGACCACGCTAGCAAACGATTAGGATTCAACAAATTACATGTGTTATCTGTAGCTGGGATTAATAACCGCGTGTGGAATAATTAAACAGTAAATGAAGATTGTCTGCCAGCCTTACAGCCACTCAATCTAATAACTGATGCAGCATCATTGATAAGTTTACGCTGATAATGACTTAAATCATCAGTCTTACGCACATCTGTCTGCTGGAGCTGCATTACTGATGTCTTAGACAAAATTAAAGGCGGCGGTTATTTATCATGAGTATTAGACGGTTATTTATCATGTTGACTAGTGTTTGACATGTTGACATCTTTTTTAATTAGACGGTAAAGTTTCTAAGCAAAGTTAACGTTTTATGCTCATGATCGTTTGTCTACTATATATCTTGCTTTTTTACTTCAAAATGACCCCTTTTCGCTCCCCATTTCTCCACATTCTCTTTCTTTTCCTGCTGCCCGTTCAAGCTTATATCATTACAGCCTCGGCTTCTGAATTATTGACTAGTCTGAAGTCTCTAGAGGTGGAGAAACGTGGATAGCTTGAGTCAATGTTGGGTCGTATTGAACCGCTGAAGAGAATCAGACCTGTCCTCCATAACAATCAGTTCAGTGGAAAGAGCCAGACAAGGACGCTTCCTCGAATATTTCTCAATATCTGTCTTGAGAACACGAATAGATTGTGTTTAAGTTCTTGATAATCACATGGTTTTTGTCTGTTTTTGAGAGCTTTGGACATGCCTCTGTCAATAGAAACATTAGATTTAAGGTGAAGAAGGAAATGAGAGATGCGGGCTATAGTTGTCACAAGGGTTATATATTGGATTCTTTTAGTCAATGCAAGTTTTGATTTTTGATTTTGAATTTTGATTTTAATACCATAGTATTTTAATATGCATACTGTAGTGTTGCCATATTTCACCAATACCATGGTATTTCCATCATGTTAGTCTCCTAAACCATGGTGTTTCCATAACATCTCCAAAAACTCTATGGTATTACCCTGGTACAATGTCTAACATAACCTATGATAGTTTTTTGTTGGTTCCCCACTTTATGTTAAACATTCATGTAATACAATGAATTGATATAATTATTTCTAAATACAATAATTTAATAAATGTAATATTAGACAACAATAAGTTGTCCAAAACTAAACAAGACATTATTATTATTATTATTATTAATTATCATATACTTATTATTATTAATAATAGTAATATTAATAACAATAGTAAGTAGAAAAATATATACTCTATATATCACAGCCTAATGTATGCTAATTTTAGTAAATAATAAAAAATATTTATATTTATGAAATAATATTCTCATTATGAATAATGGTAATTAGGAACAATAATAATAAATATATTAACTATAATATACTAAATATTTAAATATATCAATATATCACTGCTTAATTTATGCAACTCTTGGTAGTTATATATAATTAATAATAACAATGATTATAATAAAGATGATGATGATAAAAGAAAAATATATTAAAATATATATTTTATTTAATATATATTCTTATTTTCTTTCTATCTGTCTGTCTGTCTGACTGTCTGTTTGTTGTGCCATATTGTGTGATAATATTCTCCACTATGTTTAATTAATTTTAGTTTTTTTTCAGTAACACTTTATTTTAGGGTTCAATTCTCACTATTAAGTTGCTTATTAGCATGCATATTACTAGGATATTGGCTGTTTATTAATACTTATAAAGCACATATTAACGCCTTATTCTACATCCCTTAATCCTAACCAATACCTAAACATACCTATCTTACTAACTAAGGTGCACTATGTAACATTTTTTCAGTAAAATATCCAAAACCACTTGGCCAGTGTTATATATTTTGTTCAGTTGAGTACTTACAAAATCCCAAATGTTTCCAACTTTTTGTAAATGGTGAGACAATTGCTATTTTAACCAAGGAACCGGGACGTGTGAGGGAGTCGCCTGTCGATTGCGTCTTATCTGCGTTACCCTCGGTGTCCGTTTTTTTTGCAGAAACGCTTTATTCTCACTGCAGTGTGCAACAAGTATCATCATAGCAGTAACGTCACAACTTAATTTTCAACACACTCAGATGTATCTAATATGATAAACAGAGCTGCGTTACCTCATGACCGGAAAAACGGAAATGTCACCGGCGACTGTGGCATAATAAAAGTCCCGCTGCTCGCGAGGCGTGTGTTGCATTCACCTTATTAACAATCGCTCCAGCTCCACAACACTCGGTCCTGCTCTGCTTCATACTACAGTGACGTTAATAATCACATCCATTATCCCGAGTCCTATCCCGATTCTTTTCCACCGGCTGTGAGGTGAAGACCACATGTCCCAAGATTCTGCGCTCAAACTTGGCGTCATCAAACTACGCCTTTGTTTTGAATAGGCAACCTCTAGTGGACGGAAAAGTTACATAGTGTAGCTTTAAATAAGCTGCTATTAGGAGTTTATTGAGGAAAAATTCATATAGTTAATAGTGACTATGTGTTCCCCATACTAAAGTGTTACCTTTTTTCTGGACAATAATAGTGGTAAATATTGTCAATATTATGTAACCAAGCCAAGTTTGTGTCTGTATAGTAATTTACTCTGTATAGTTGGTAAAAACATGGTTACTCTTAAAAATCATTCATTGAAGTAGACAAGTGGACTAACCTCTGCCCCACCTTTTATTGTAAGACTGTATTCGGGACTATAAATATTTCTAGTCCTCTTATGCATGCCATTTCAAGCATAAACATTTTAAGTGAGTAATTTATTTTGATGTCATTTTATTACTTAATTTAATTACATGGTGTCAAATACTATAGCCTCAATTGAGACTTTTTTCCATGATCCAGATATCCACAGAATTTATTCTGTCTATTAACTTGAGGATTTTATATTGAGAATATAAAAAGCCTGATATTAATATCAAGACCGGAATAATTGACAACAGACCATTGAATTATTAAAAATGATTTAATTCACCCAGGGTCATAATGTGGCCACAATGTAAAGTAGTGCATTCATTTTTCAATAATTCAACAGTCCGGAGTCAATCGTTCGGCGTATACCACGTGTCTGTTTAAAGTATTCAACTCAAGACTCTTTTCAGGCTCTTTCAGAACTTTTTCTTTTTTAGCATTTACATACTAAACTGCCCAGGCCATAATTAATGGATGAAGAATGTGCTGAAATGGCATCAACCAATCAGAATCAAGAATTCAACTTCATAAGAAGCAACAGTCCCTTGGTGGTCACATGACCAAAGAGCATGATGTCGTAAGCAGGCAGCGATTCCTGACCCAAAAGCCAAGGTTCAGCTGCAGAAATACCGCATCTGATTATGCTTCTCGGGGTTGAGCAACTTTGAATGGAGCTCTTGTTTGGTTGCGAACAACGTCACACTGCAGCAGCCGGCTTACTGATACTGTTGGGCCTTAGCGCTGTTTTCTTTGCCCTGCCTTTGTTTAAGAAGCTTATTTCATAAGAAGATGAAAAAAAATCGAGGCAGACCTGAAAAAACCTTGATTCCATCGAACTTTAGATTGGTGCTTGGAAGCCGGTCTCTCTATAGGAGATTCTCAGGCAAATGCGAGATATGTGGTTTCATTATCTTGACTTTTCTTTACCTTTTATTTCGGTTGAATAGTGGTAGCCATCACCCCAGTGCACTGAACAATGTGGACTCCTTCAAGGTTGCTGTGTGAAGCATTGACTTCCAGAGGAGCTGTGTATGACTCCCACAGTGAATAGCCATTTAAACTACAGCTGGGTCTATTGTGAAATTACCTGTTGCCTGGAAACCATTATGACTGGATGGATCTCTTCTTGCTTATAGCCAAGGTCTCCTTGTTATTCTTTATACAAAGAAACCTTCGTTTAGCATAATTAGTGGTGCTTGCATTGAACAAACTACGGACCTAACTATACTTTGGCTTGTTTCACATCCCACACAGTTTGTCCTGAGAGGTGTGTTATTACTTTTTACGCATTCAAATTTACTATTTTCATCTGGTGGGCGATAAACTGGTGAAATCCAGTTGATGGAGGCACTGGAGTCATATTTAGAGACTAGGGGTTGTATTACAAAAACTTACAAAATCTTAATTCTTGACCTAAGATTTCTTGAAATTAATTGAAATCAGGGTTTGACACTTTCTTAGCTCACCAGCCACTCTGGCTAGTGGTTTTCTAAAGTTACTAGCCACTCTGCAATTTCACTGACCACAATTTTGACATTGATACCATGGGGAAAAACTGATATATAGATATTTTTAATATTATCTCATAATTTGGCAGCAGGTTTATTATGCTGCTGTCAAATTAAGACCTGACGCACAGATCCATTATACTGTTACACATGTTGTCTTTCTCAACTGTTTACGTTTATTTAAAATATAACTGACTGTGTTTACATGAATACTCACCAAGACCGGCATTTTGACATTATTTTGTGTGTATTTGAGTGTTTAAGAGCAATAAGCAGTGAAAAATAACTCATAGTACTGAGAGGCGGATTTTTATGCTCGCACTTTGGATGAGCAAAATTATTAATTAATTTTGGGAATGAGTAAAATTAAGCTCAATACGCGCAATCCCACAACGAAATTCCAGTAACACCAACAATATTCATCCAGCGCAAATAAAGAGAGTGAGTGAGGTTTGTGTGTCACTCGCTGTCAGAGAGATGAGAGAGAGAGAAAGCACAGCTGGTATTGTGTATTCACCGGAAAATTAGTATTGGAAGGGTTTCAGATATTTCAGCATCGATACATTTAAAATAAAAAAAATGTATTTGGAACACTACATTGCACTTAGTTTATAATTTCAGATGCCTTTTAAAAAGACTACAATTGAAAAATGTATATATTATAAATAAAATTCAACCTGCCAAAGTGGCTAGTAGGAGTGACTGCATTACACGCCACTGCTGAAATACACCCGCATGTTGGAAATTAACAGGTCCTTGGGGCAAAAATTCCACAAAAAACAAGATATGGCGCAAAAAGTCTCTGTAAAAGTTCTTGTTTTTAATATTTAATGTATAGACAATATCTCTTGAGCAAAAGTGCTGTTTTCCCGAATATCAGCACGTTTGCAAATGTGATACTGATTTTGTACAACAATTCAGTAAACATTGTTAAAGGGTTAGTTCACCCAAAAATGAAAATTCTGTCATTAATTACTTACCCTCATGTCGTTCGACACCCGTAAGACCTCCGTTCATCTTCGAAACACAAATGAAGATATTTTAGTTTAAATCCGATGGCTCAGAAAGGCCTCCATTGGCACAAAGCACTTACACTCTCAAGACCCATAAAAGGTACTAAAGACGTCGTTACAAAGTCCATCTCACTACAGTGGTTCTAAAATAACTTTATGAATTGGCGAGAATAGTTTTTGTGCGCAAAAAAACCCAAAATAACGACTTTATATAGTGATGACCGATTTCAAAACACGGCATAATGAAGCTTCGAAGCGTTATGAATCAGTGAGTCGATTCAGCGGTTTGGATCGCCAAAGTCACGTGATTTCAGCAGTTTGGCGGTTTGACACGCGATCCGAATCATGATTCGACTCACTGATTCATAACGCTTCGAAGCTTCATGATGCCGTGTTTTGAAATCGGTCATCACTATAGAAGTCGTTATTTAGGGTTTTTTTTGCGCACAAAAACTATTCTCGCCACTTCATAAAGTTATTGTATAACCACTCTAGTGAGATGGACTTTGTAACGACGTCCATTAAGGGACTTTAGACACAATATTGTCAAAACAGTCTCAGACTGTTTCATTGAAATGGGCCTCTGAATTGCAAATGGCTCTTTTGACTTTTGGCGTAACCACACAGCAACGACATAACCATCCATAACACCCTAGCAACTGCTTAGCAATACCTTAGCATTGTGCTGAAAAACACCAAGTAAACCCTAACAACTGCCTAACAGTGCCTTGGCAACCACGCGCAACCCTACCATCTAGTTTTATGTAAAGTTTGAAAATACCCTAGCAGCAGCATCGTATTGTCATAGCAACCATTTATAATACCATAGCAACATCAAAGCAACTAGCCATAACACCCTAGCAGCCGCATAGTAATGCTTTAGCAACCACCAAGCAACACCATAGCAGCTACTCGTAACACCCTAGCAAATGCTTTGTATTGTCTCAAAAAGCCATTTCAATTAATTAGCAACCACCTTACACCACCTGGCAACCACCCACAACATCAAGTATTACTGTATGTGAAGTTTAACCCTTTCAACCATAACACCCTAGAAACTGTGTAGCAAGACCTAGCAATCACCCATTACATGTAGAAACTGCATAGCAGCACCATAGCAACCGCATAGAACCCTAACAAACACATAGCATTGCTTAACTTTGCTTTGGCAACCACCTGCAATAGTCTACCATCCAATTTTATGTAAAGTTGGAAAAAACAATTGTAATGCCCTAGAACATCCTAGAAAACACATAGCAAGGCCCTAGCAACTATGTTTCACACCCTAGCAACTGTATAGCAATCCCATAGCAACCACCACGAACACCCTAGAAACCACATAGTAATGCCCTAGCAACCACCCAGAACACTGTAGCAAATGCAAAGCATTGTGCTAAAAACCACTAAGAATGGTTTAGCAACCATCTAACAATGTTTTGGCAACCACCTACAACACTCTTATCGTATAGTTTGAACTCCCAAGCAGTAATGCCCCAGCAACCATCCATAATACCATAGCAACTAGCCATAACTCCCTAGCAATCACATAGTAACGCCTTAGCAACCACCTAGTAACACCTTAGCAAATGCCTTGCATTGTCACAAAAAAGAAACCAAGCACGATGCCTAAAACTGTCTAGTAACCACCAACAACACTGTAGTAACGGCTAACAACCATCCAGAACACTGTAGCAAATGCATAGCAAAGCCCTAGCAATGCAACATCATAGCAACCAGCCATAACTCCCTAGAAACTGCATAGTAATGCCCTAACAACCACCCGGAACACCTAAGCAACTATCTAACAATGCTTTGGCAACCACCCACAAGACCCTGCCATCTAGTTTTATGTAAAGTTTGAAAACACCCTTACATCAGCATAGTAATGCCCTAGTAACCATAAATATTACCATAGCAACACCATAGTAACCAGCTATAACCAGCCTATAACCTGCATAGTAACACCTTGACAACAATTCAGAAGACCCTAGCAACTATCTAAAAAACAACAAACAAAAAAACCCAATCTGAACACCTTAGCAACCACCTAGTAACACCCTAGCAAATGCCTTGCATTGTCACAAAAAAGAAACCAAAAACAATGCCTAAAACTGTCTAGTAACCACCAACAACACTGTAGTATTGGCTAAAAACCATCCAGAACACTGTAGCAAATGCATAACAAGGCCCTGGCAATGCAACATCATAGCAACCAGCCATACCTCCCTAGAAACTGCATAGTAATGCCCTAACAACCACCCGGAACACCATGGCAAACACATAGCTTTGCACCTTAGCAACACCATAGCAACTATCAAACAATGCTTTGGCAACCACCCACAACACCCTACCATCTAGTTTTATGTAAAGTTTGAAAATACCCTTACATCAGCATAGTAATGCCCAAGCAACCATGCATATTACCATAGCAACACCATAGTAACCAGCTATAACCAGCCTAGTAACACCTTGACAACAACTCAGAAGACCCTAGCAACCATCTAAAAAAAAAAAAAAAAAAAAAAAATCTGAACACATTAGAATCCGCCTTACACTGCCTGGCCTCCACCCATGATATCCAGCTTCATGTAAAGTTTGACCCTAGCAATTACCCATAACACAATAGCAATGCCCTAGCAACGACCCGCAAGTAGATTGTAAACGTTATGAAAAACCAAAACATCTTACAAAGACTATCAAGCCTTCACATTTCAAGAAATAAACACATTTTTAATGTTTTTTTGACAACAGAAGGATCCACCCACTCCCTTTCTCCTGATCTCAATGTGGCTCGCCCAGGGGTGGAGACATCGAGCATCATTCTGCACCGTGCCACGAGCCTGACCGAGACGTCCCGCTGCCATTATTATTGTGTGAGTAACAACACCTCATAATTACCCCACTGCTCAAAACAACACCAGTCGTACCTGTTACTCTTTCCCTTTTAACACTGCCTGACAAGAGTCATAGAATAAGCAATCTTTATTTTCATAATTATGCGTTTGGATGAGATAATAGGTTCCAAAAATACCTCAAAATATATTTGTCATTATTTAAAGCATAATTCATAAGATCTTTCCATAGGTCACCATCAGTGAAAAGCTTCTCTTTTTCCTAACTCTCCTAATGAGTTTGCTCTGTTGGAGAAGCCATCTGCATAACCTCGAGTAGAGAGGCTGCATATAGAATAATTAACAAGCTGCTCATTAATAATTAAGTTCTTTGTATTAAAGTCTACTAGATTTGTGAACACACAGTTGTTTCATATAACACGTAAAGGACATTACAAATAAAATTAGAACTAGCAAAAAAGAATCATGGTACTGCCAATTTGTTTCTGTTTTTTGGACATGGTACAATGGTAATACTATGATTTTTAATATGATGCCATTTTTTGTGGTCATGTTAATACCTTATTTATATGTACATTGTATCACTGTAATACCATGATTTTTAATGGTAATACTATTTTTTTAGACAAGTATCAAGATAATACCATATTCATGTGGAAATTATATAATGGTAACAGCCTACTATGTTTGTTTGTTATTTTAATGGTACAATGATGAAATACTTTTTTTTGGACAAGTAACGATAAACTTGAAATGGTTCATGAATGAATGAATGATCGTGATAATACCATGCTTTTTCTTAAGGAAGCTTGTTTCTGCCATTGAGTTTATATCTCACAACTCAAAAAAAGTGAACATTTTGTCCTCAAAGTCGATGTGTTATGCTGCCTTCACGTGCTATCGGAATTATCGTAAATACGAGTTTCCTAGGTAAAAATTGCACATGAACGCCCTCTGATGTCGTGTTTACCACTGGGAAGTTCGGAAATAATTTTGATACCCCAATTCCCGAGATGGGCGTGTCATAAGCTTTAAACATGGTGGCGGGGAGAACTAGACTACTGTGGCAGGTGTGGTTTTATCGTTTTTTTCCCCAAAACAGCTTGGTCATCTTGTCTTGACATTAACGTATACATATTTACATGTAAGAGTAATCATATGAAGTGTATTGTATGTTTGGTACACAGCGAAAATAGCCTGCTTTTGACTGAAATTACAGAATCAGCAGAAAGCGGACTACGTGGAATGTTTATATGGTTGTCGGTGCATGGGAGACTACAAATGATGATGGTTTTAATAAGATTTTCCCAATAAATAGGTAAGAATAACCTGGTGTCCACCATGATTCCTGTTCACTCCGACAACAAAGCACTTGAATGCAACAAGCTCGTAATCACGACTTCTAAAGTGGGAATTAGGAAATTTCCGATAGCACGTGAAGGCAGCATTAGAAGCAGGAAATTGCCCACAACCCATTGCGTGTTGGACGAGGATTCGATTAGAACTACAAACGCGGATAAAAAGTGTTAAAAAAAACTACAAACATGACGGATGTGCAAGTCCGACGGTTAAGTAGAGAGGTTTAGATAAAGGGGCTTTAGTAATCAATTATCAGTATTTAACCTGACGAAAAGATATTTATTAAATGTTATCCACATTATATTTAATCTGCAACAGCATTAAGAACTTTTGTAATGATACGTTTGGCCATTAACTTCATTAAAGAGCACCTATCATGGAATTTTGAAATTTACCTTTCATGTAGTGTGTAACATAGATCTAAGTGAACAAAAACATCCTGTGATAGTTTGAAATATGACAGTGCACCGTATATATAGTTATTTTCTTTCAAAAGTAAGAGTCGACTCGGAGTCATTTTTAAGAATCGTTAGAAGACCGAAGCTTTTTCTCTGACTAGATGACGTCAACTTGTCAAGTTATTTGAATACGATACGCCCACTTATTGCGCTCCAAGACGCCAGTGAAAACTAGAAAACATCATGGCGACGAGACGCTGTGTTCTGAAGTGCGACTCAAAAGCAAACTTCTTTCATCTGCCCAAGGATGAGCATTTGAAGACTAAGTGGCTTGAAGACAAACCATACATCGTCGCGATTGAGTGTTTATTATTAGTCGTCAAATGTATGTTTCGCGATCTCAGGAAGCTTTTATTATGGACTTTTATTATGGCACATGGTATCTTCTTCGTCTGTCTGTACCATATATGGACTACATGTGCACAGAGCGCCCTCCGGCTGCCAGTATGAATTGAAAACAACACATAAGAGACTCAATCGCTCATGATTAGGCTATTTCTGCCCATTTTGAGGAAGTATTGAATAAAAAATACTCCTCTGTTTAGAAATTTGACACAGACATATGAGAATCTATCAATATGTCTCCTCATCTGCACACTTTTGAACTAAAAGCCCTGAGGGATGTTGATTTGTCGCGAGTCTTCGTGAGGAGTTTTTTTATGAATGAGATCAGCTGAGGCTCATATTACAATCAAACAGTACCGACGCGGTTTTCATATTCATAACTCCTGACACATATTAACAAATTACTGTCATTATAAGACTTTGATGGGCGTTCCGTTTCCGAGAATATCTGCACAGACTATACCAATCACAACTGACTGGGTCATCTGACCAATCACCGCAGATTAGCGTCACGTAAAGGCGGGGTTTTGAAAAGTGAATCACTAAAGGAATCATTTGAGAATCGCTGTCAAAACAGGTAAAAATAAATGCATATTATAAGAAAACTAAAGTCTTTTTTGTCATTGCATGCATGCAAAACTGTTGTTGGGGACTTCTAAAACAATATTTGGAACATTTTAAATGCCATGATAGGTGCTCTTTAACACATCATCATATTCAAATTGTAAACACACGAGGGGAGTCTCCGCATGAAATAAATACCCACGACTGGTGACAGGATGCACGTAAGCGACAGAGCTGTCCGTTAAGGGTATGTCCCAAAGCTTGCCTTCTTTTCTGCTACACACTCAAAAGTACGTAGCCTACTTTTTCTTCACAAAAAGAGTATTGGGACACATCATTGGAAACACCTTGTTGAACTTTGAAGTGACCCGGATGAACTTTCCCGCCCCTTTGTAAATGATGTTTTGTTTAGTAATATAGATTACATTTTATCTGAGGAAAAGACTTATACCACTAAACAGACTCATGCTGGCCTGTATGAACCTCTGAAACGGTCTCGTTGACTAGCGAAAGAACAATTTGCTGAATCAATTGATGGTCATTTAAATGTAATTGTTTTTGCTTTTTGAAGCGTGATGGCTGTGGTTGTCATGAGGTAAACCTGACCTCCACCTGGGGTGATCTGTGTAATGGTGCTTTTAGCGTCTGGTGTGAGTGAAGAAGGTTCATGCCACATTGGGCAATATCTGCATGCCAGGCTGGCCACATGAATTCTTGAAAGAGATGCTCCAGCTTTCTCTCTCTCTCTCTCTCTCTCTCTCTCTCTCTCTCTCTCTCTCTCTCTCTCTCTCTCTCTCTCTCTCTCTCTCTCTCTCTCTCTCTCTCTCTCTCTCTCTCTCTCTCTCTCTCTCTCTCTCTCTCTCTCTCTCTCTCTCTCTCTCTCTCTCTCTCTCTCTCTCTCTCTGTGTGTGTGTGTGTAAAGACTTATGAATGATTTACACACATTGTACTAGATGAGACCATCTGACATGGACAGTTCATGTATTTTTTAGCCTTCAGGGTGTGTTTTATGAGGTCATCTGCTCTTTTCTCTAATTGTTGTTTTTGCAAACTGTCAGTTTTAAAGAAAAAGAATAAAAACAGATCTTGAGATGGTGTTAGAGAACCATTCATTTGGTAAACTGAATAAAAATAGCATGCTTTAATTATTTTAGATGTTTATCAAATCCTCAAGTATGATTTTATGATTGATTTGGCTTATACACTAACATTGAAAAGTTTGGGGTCTGTACGATTTTTTAAAGATGTTTTTGAACATGCTCGCCATGTATTTATTTGATGACATTGAAAACATCCAATCTTAATAATTCAGTGCTTGCCAAATTACTTTTAACGAAAAAAACTGATTCCTTTACTGTTTGTCCACTCTGTTACTGTCAATTCTGTTACATACTGTCAACATTGTTACTCTACCTTGGTAACAGAGTTTGACGGTAACGGAATTGATCATTTTAAACGTTTTAGCCAAAAACTCCATTTGCTAGCATAAATGCTAAGAGCACATGGCACTAATCAAATCATGATTAAAAGACTTTTAAACAACCCACTGTGTGATCGGTGATAAATTCTGTTTCCCTTTTGAAATTGTGGAGCTTCTGACGTTTTACAAAATAATTCTTGGTGTAAGAACTTTTTTAATGAAAATATTTCTTCAGAGAGAGCACACACACCTTCATCGCTTCAGATCTCATCAGTGAGGGAAAGTGATAATTTCCTGTATCTTACTAGTCGTGGGAGATAATTCCACCACTCTAAAGGCAAAGTATTGTACGGTCACAGAGTTGACGCAAGATTTATGGACACATTTTTATAAGATAAAAGTTATTTTTAACAATCTAATGTTGTAGAATTAGGAACATTACTATTTAGGGCTTTTATAAATAAAATAAAACATATATATTTCAAGAAGAAAGGTCAAATAAAATTTCTTGATTACACAACACACTTTTACAGAAAATATTATATTGTTATGGCCTGTAACATCTTGTGATCCATGACAATGCAAAACAAATTATTAAAATAATGAAAAATATAACCATTTGAAAAAAGCAGGAAGAAAATAATGACTTTGGACGTTAAATGTCCTACCTGCAAGTGTAGAATTGCCCCTTTATTGTAGAATCAACCCTTTATTATACAAATGCTCCTTTATTATAGAATCGCCCCTTTATTGTAGAATCGCCCCTTTATTATAGAATCGCCACTTTATTGTAGAATCACCCCGTTATTGTAGAATCGCCCCTTTATTATAGAATCACCCCTTTATTGTAGAATCGCCCCTTTATTGTAGAATCGACCCCTTTATTATAGAAATGCTCCTTTATTATAGAATCGCCCCTTTATTATAGATTCACCCCTTTATTGTAGAATCGCCCCTTTATTATAAAATCGCCCCTTTATTATAGAATCACCCCTTTATTGTAGAATCGACCCCTTTATTATAGAATCACCCCTTTATTGTAGAATTGCCCCTTTATTATAGAAATGCTCCTTTATTGTAGAATCACCCCTTTATTGTAGAATCGCCCCTTTATTATAGAATGGCCACTTTATTGTAGAATCGCCCCTTTATTGTAGAATCACCCCTTTATTATAGAATCACCCCTTTATTGTAGAATCGCCCCTTTATTATAGAATCACCCCTTTATTATAGAAATGCTCCTTTATTATAGAATCGCCCCTTTATTATATAATCGCCCCTTTATTGTAGAATTACCTCTTTATTATAGAATCTCCCCTTTATTGTAGAATCACCCCTTTATCGTAGAATCGCCCCTTTATTATAGAATCGCCTCTTAATTGTAGAATCGCCCCTTTATTATAGAATCACCTCTTTATTATAGAATCGCCCCTTTATTATAAAATCACCCCTTTATTGTAGAATCGCCCCTTTATTATAGAATCGCCTCTTTATTGTAGAATCGCCCCTTTATTGTAGAATCGCCCCTTTATTATAGAATCGCCTCTTTATTGTAGAATCGCCCCTTTATTGTAGAATCACACTTTATTATAGAATCGCCCCTTTATTGTAGAATCGCCTCTTTATTGTAGAATCACCCCTTTATTATAGAATCACCCCTTTATTATAGAATCGCCCATTTATTGTAGAATCACCTCTTTATTATAGAATCACCTCTTTATTGTAGAATCGCCTCTTTATTATAGAATCACCCCTTTATTATAGAATCGCCCCTTTATTGTAGAATCACCTCTTTATTATAGAATCACCACTTTATTGTAGAATCGCCACTTTATTATAGAATCGCCCCTTTATTGTAGAATCACCTCTTTATTGTAGAATCGCCTCTTTATTATAGAATCACCCCTTTATTGTAGAATCGCCCCTTTATTATAGAATCACCTCTTTAATATAGAATCGCCCCTTTATTGTAGAATCGCCCCTTTATTGTAGAATCACCTCTTTATTATAGAATCACCACTTTATTGTAGAATCGCCACTTTATTATAGAATCGCCCCTTTATTGTAGAATCACCTCTTTATTGTAGAATCGCCTCTTTATTATAGAATCACCCCTTTATTGTAGAATCGCCCCTTTATTATAGAATCACCTCTTTAATATAGAATCGCCCCTTTATTGTAGAATCGCCCCTTTATTATAGAATCACCCCTTTATTGTAGAATCGCCCCTTTATTATAGAATCACCTCTTTATTGTAGAATCGACCCTTTATTATAGAATCACCTCTTTATTGTAGAATCGCCTCTTTATTATAGAATCGCCCCTTTATTGTAGAATCGCCTCTTTATTATAGAATCACCACTTTATTGTAGAATCGCCACTTTATTATAGAATCGCCCCTTTATTGTAGAATCACCTCTTTATTGTAGAATCGCCACTTTATTATAGAATCACCCCTTTATTGTAGAATCGCCCCTTTATTATAGAATCACCTCTTTATTATAGAATCGCCCCTTTATTGTAGAATCGCCCCTTTATTATAGAATCACCCCTTTATTGTAGAATCACCCCTTTATTGTAGAATCGCCCCGTTATTGTAGAATCACCCCTTTATTATAGAATCAACTCTTTATTATAGAATCTCACCTTTAATGTAGAATCACCCCTTTACTGTAGAATCGCCCCTTTATTATAGAATCGCCTTTTTATTGTAAAATCACCCCTTTATTGTAGAATCGCCACTTTATTATAGAATCACCCCTTTATTGTAGAATCGCCTCTTTATTGTAGAATCGCGTCTTTATTATAGAATCACCCCTTTATTATAGAATCGCCCCTTTATTGTAGAATCACCCCTTTATTGTAGAATCGACTCTTTATTATAGAATCACCCCTTTATTGTAGAATCGAACCCTTTATTATAGAATCGCCCCTTTATTGTAGAATCGCCACTTTATTATAGAATCGCCTCTTTATTGTAGAATCGTCCCTTTATTGTAGAATCGCCTCTTTATTGTAGAATCGCCCCTTTATTGTGGAATCGCCACTTTATTATATAACCGCCTCTTTATTGTAGAATCGCCCCTTTATTGTAGAATCGCCTCTTTATTGTAGAATCGCCTCTTTATTGTAGAATCGCCTCTTTATTATAGAATCACCCCTTTATTATAGAATCGCCTCTTTATTGTAGAATCGCCTCTTTATTGTAGAATCACCCCTTTATTGTGGAATCACCACTTTATTACAGAATCGCCTCTTTATTGTAGAATCGCCTGTTTATTATAGAATCGCCCCTTTATTATAGAATCGCCTCTTTATTGGAGAATCGCCCCTTTATTATAGAATCGCCCCTTTATTATAGAATCACCCCTTTATTGTAGAATCACCCCTTTATTGTAGAATCGCCCCTTTATTATAGAATCGCCCCTTTATTGTAGAATGCCCCTTTATTATAGAATCGCCACTTTATTGTAGAATCGCCCCTTTATTGTAGAATCGCCCCTTTATTATAGAATCACCCCTTTATTGTAGAATCGCCCCTTTATTGTAAAATCGACCCCTTTATTATAGAATCGCTCCTTTATTATAGAATCACCCCTTTATTATAGAAATGCTCCTTTATTATAGAATCGCCCCTTTATTATAGAATCACCCCTTTATTGTAGAATCGACCCCTTTATTGTAGAATCGCCCCGTTATTATAGAATCGCCCCTTTATTATAGAATCACCTCTTTATTGTAGAATCACCCCTTTATTGTAGTATCGCCCCGTTATTGTAGAATCGCCCCTTTATTATAGAATAACCTCTTTATTATAAAATCTCCCCTTTATTGTAGAATCACCCCTTTATTATAGAATCGCCACTTTATTATAGAATCGCCCCTTTTTTGTAGAATCGCCTCTTTATTGTAGAATTGCCCCTTTATTATAGAATCACCCCTTTATTGTAGAATCGCCTCTTTATTGTAGAATCGCCTCTTTATTATAGAATCACCCCTTTATTATAGAATCGCCCCTTTATTGTAGAATCACCCCTTTATTATAGAATCGCCCCTTTATTGTAGAATCGCCCCTTTATTATAGAATCACCTCTTTATTGTAGAATCGACCCTTTATTATAGAATCACCCCTTTATTGTAGAATCGCCTCTTTATTATAGAATCACCACTTTATTGTAGAATCGCCACTTTATTATAGAATCGCCCCTTTATTGTAGAATCACCACTTTATTATAGAATCGCCCCTTTATTATAGAATCACCTCTTTATTGTAGAATCGCCTCTTTATTATAGAATCGCCCCTTTATTGTAGAATCGCCTCTTTATTATAGAATCACCACTTTATTGTAGAATCGCCACTTTATTATAGAATCGCCCCTTTATTGTAGAATCACCTCTTTATTGTAGAATCGCCACTTTATTATAGAATCACCCCTTTATTGTAGAATCGCCCCTTTATTATAGAATCACCTCTTTATTGTAGAATCGCCCCTTTATTGTAGAATCGCCCCTTTATTATAGAATCACCCCTTTATTGTAGAATCACCCCTTTATTGTAGAATCGCCCCGTTATTGTAGAATCACCCCTTTATTATAGAATCAACTCTTTATTATAGAATCTCACCTTTAATGTAGAATCACCCCTTTACTGTAGAATCGCCCCTTTATTATAGAATCGCCTCTTTATTGTAAAATCACCCCTTTATTGTAGAATCGCCACTTTATTATAGAATCACCCCTTTATTGTAGAATCGCCTCTTTATTGTAGAATCGCGTCTTTATTATAGAATCACCCCTTTATTATAGAATCGCCCCTTTATTGTAGAATCACCCCTTTATTGTAGAATCGACTCTTTATTATAGAATCACCCCTTTATTGTAGAATCGAACCCTTTATTATAGAATCGCCCCTTTATTGTAGAATCGCCACTTTATTATAGAATCGCCTCTTTATTGTAGAATCGTCCCTTTATTGTAGAATCGCCTCTTTATTGTAGAATCGCCCCTTTATTGTGGAATCGCCACTTTATTATATAATCGCCTCTTTATTGTAGAATCGCCCCTTTATTGTAGAATCGCCTCTTTATTGTAGAATCGCCTCTTTATTATAGAATCACCCCTTTATTATAGAATCGCCTCTTTATTGTAGAATCGCCTCTTTATTAGTGGTGCTTGCGTAGCAAGGCATCACTATTACTATCTTGCCCCAGAACGGTTTTAGTGATGCCTTGCGCAGCGTATATATACTATGTAACCCAGGATCGGTTTATTATTCTTATTCATCTTCCACACAAAATTTCGGCGCGCTTCTCCTCCCACATTTTTTGTCACAGACCCACGAATGAGGCGTCAAATCGACCGGCCTATACGGGAATGGTGTGCTATATCTTTTCTAAGGGATCGGGGGTGCGATGTTCGCCCCAGGGGCGAAAAAGTAGCCGAAAAGTCAATGGGATTTAACATTGCGAAAACTTTGACCCCTCATAGCTCCGAGCGAGGATTTCGGAGAAACTCATGCTTCACCACATTTGAAGAGGCTGGCAGGCCCTGTAAGATGACACATCTCAATGGGGTGTGAGTTGTACCCCTGGGGCGCTACAGCTCCCCAAATTTCCTCAAATTTCCCCATTGACTTATAATGGGGAGGGATGTCCCATTAAACTCATGCGTTTCTCTTACTATGGGAAATTGCATAGGGATTTTGTATTGACCACAGCTCTGGCTCACAGTGTCTCAGAGACAAGGGGGTGGGCTCAATTTACTCAGACAGCCAATCACTATCTCAGGATGATTGTCAACCTATGAAGCCACGCCCTAGCAACCATTTAGAGCTCCCTAGCAACTGATCCCATAGACTTCCATTGAAAGAGATCAAAGGGATATCTTTTGATAGAAGTGTCATAGAAACAAGAGGGTGGGTTTGTTTGACTCGGGGCATCAACAGCCAATCACAAGTCACCTTCAATACTTCCTAGCCACGCCCTAGCAACCATTATCAAGCAGCCTAGCAACCGTTTAGCAAGACCTATATCTCTGCATCAGAACAACATAGAGACATGGGGGTTGTTTTATATCATTAATATTGACAAGCAGCCTTTGGAGTATGATCATTGGCAGCTGCCAAGCCACTCCATAGCAACCAAACAGAGTACCCTAGCAACCGTTTAGCAAGACCTATATCTCTGCCTCAGAACATCGTACAGACATGGGGGTTGGTTTATATCATTCATACAGACAAGCAGTATCATCATTGGATGCTGCCAAGCCCCTCCATAGCAACCAAAAAGAGTACCCTAGCAACCGTTTACCAAGACCTATATCTCTGCCTCAGAACATCATAGAGACATGGGGGTTGGTTTATATCATTCATACAGACAAGCAGTATCATCATTGGATGCTGCCAAGCCCCCCTAGCAACCAAACAGAGTACCCTAGCAACCGTATACCAAGACCTATATCTCTGCTTCGGAACATCGTAGAGACATGGGGGTTGGTTTATATCATTCATACAGACAAGCAGTATCATCATTGGATGCTGCCAAGCCCCCCTAGCAACCAAACAGAGTACCCTAGCAACCGTATACCAAGAACTATATCTCTGCTTCAGAACATCATAGAGACATGGGGGTTGGTTTATATCATTCATACAGACAAGCAGTATCATCATTGGATGCTGCCAAGCCCCCTTAGCAACCAAACAGAGTACCCTAGCAACCATATACCAAGACCTATATCTCTGCCTCAGAACATCATAGAGACATGGGGGTTGGTTTATATCATTCATACAGACAAGCAGTATCATCATTGGATGCTGCCAAGCCCCCCTAGCAACCAAACAGAGTACCCTAGCAACCGTATACCAAGACCTATATCTCTGCTTCGGAACATCGTAGAGACATGGGGGTTGGTTTATATCATTCATACAGACAAGCAGTATCATCATTGGATGCTGCCAAGCCCCCCTAGCAACCAAACAGAGTACCCTAGCAACCGTATACCAAGAACTATATCTCTGCTTCGGAACATCGTAGAGACATGGGGGTTGGTTTATATCATTCATACAGACAAGCAGTATCATCATTGAATGTTGCCTAAACACTCCATAGCAACCAAACAGAGTACCCTAGCAACCGTTTACCAAGACCTATATCTCTGCCTCAGAACATCCTAGAGACATGGGGGTTGGTTTATATCATTCATATAGACAAGCAGTATCATCATTGGATACTGCCAAGCCCCTCCATAGCAACCAAACAGAGTACCCTAGCAACCGTTTACAAGGACCTATATCTCTGCATCAGAACATCGTAGAGGCATGGGGGTTGGGTCTTTTGACTCAGACTGGCAAATAGTCTTTAAATGTCACCCCATAAATTGTATAGCCACTCCATAGCAACCATATAGAGTACCCTAGCAACCGTACAAACACATGAATAGGACATATCTCAGCTCCACAACATCGTACAGACTTGGGGGTGACCTCTTTTGTTTCGGGTGAGAATCCAGTACACACAACATAGCATCCGAGAGGATTTTTTTGCCACGGCAAGCACCACTCACATTTTCTTCAGGAAATGTACATTCTAGTTGTAGAATCACCCCTTTATTGTGGAATCGCCACTTTATTACAGAATCGCCTCTTTATTGTAGAATCGCCTGTTTATTATAGAATCGCCCCTTTATTATAGAATCGCCTCTTTATTGGAGAATCGCCCCTTTATTATAGAATCGCCCCTTTATTATAGAATCACCCCTTTATTGTAGAATCACCCCTTTATTGTAGAATCGCCCCTTTATTATAGAATCGCCCCTTTATTGTAGAATGCCCCTTTATTATAGAATCGCCACTTTATTGTAGAATCGCCCCTTTATTGTAGAATCGCCCCTTTATTATAGAATCACCCCTTTATTGTAGAATCGCCCCTTTATTGTAAAATCGACCCCTTTATTATAGAATCGCTCCTTTATTATAGAATCACCCCTTTATTATAGAAATGCTCCTTTATTATAGAATCGCCCCTTTATTATAGAATCACCCCTTTATTGTAGAATCGACCCCTTTATTGTAGAATCGCCCCGTTATTATAGAATCGCCCCTTTATTATAGAATCACCTCTTTATTGTAGAATCACCCCTTTATTGTAGAATCGCCCCGTTATTGTAGAATCACCCCTTTATTATAAAATCTCCCCTTTATTGTAGAATCACCCCTTTATTATAGAATCGCCTCTTTATTGTAAAATCGCCCCTTTGTTGTAGAATCGCCACTTTATTATAGAATCGCCCCTTTTTTGTAGAATCGCCTCTTTATTGTAGAATTGCCCCTTTATTATAGAATCACCCCTTTATTGTAGAATCGCCTCTTTATTGTAGAATCGCCTCTTTATTATAGAATCACCCCTTTATTATAGAATCGCCCCTTTATTGTAGAATCACCCCTTTATTATAGAATCGCCCCTTTATTGTAGAATCGCCACTTTATTATAGAATCGCCTCTTTATTGTAGAATCGCCTCTTTATTGTAGAATCGCCTCTTTATTATAGAATCACCCCTTTATTATAGAATCGCCTCTTTATTATAGAATCGCCTCTTTATTGTAGAATCGCCTCTTTATGGTAAAATCACCCCTTTATTGTGGAATCACCACTTTATTATAGAATCGCCTCTTTATTGTAGAATCGCCTCTTTATTATAGAATCGCCCCTTTATTATAGAATCGCCTCTTTATTGTAGAATCGCCCCTTTATTATAGAATCGCCCCTTTATTATAGAATCACCCCTTTATTGTAGAATCGCCCCTTTATTATAGAATCGCCCCTTTATTGTGAAATGCCCCTTTATTATAGAATCGCCACTTTATTGTAGAATCGCCCCTTTATTGTAGAATCGCCCCTTTATTATAGAATCGCCCCTTTATTGTAGAATCGCCCCTTTATTGTAGAATCGACCCCTTTATTATAGAATCGCCCCTTTATTGTGAAACGCCCCTTTATTATAGAATCACCTCTTTATTATAAAATCTCCCCTTTATTGTAGAATCACCACTTTATTGTAGAATTGCACCTTTATTGTAGAATTGCCACTTTATTATAGAATCGCCCCTTTATTGTAGAATCGCCCCTTTATTATAGAATCACCCCTTTATTGTAGAATCACCTCTTTATTGTAGAATCGCCTCTTTATTATAGAATCACCCCTTTATTATAGAATCGCCCCTTTATTGTAGAATCACCCCTTTATTGTAGAATCGACTCTTTATTATAGAATCACCCCTTTATTGTAGAATCACCTCTTTATTATAGAATCGCCCCTTTATTGTAGAATCGCCACTTTATTATAGAATCGCCTCTTTATTGTAGAATCGCCTCTTTATTGTAGAATCGTCCCTTTATTGTAGAATCGCCTCTTTATTGTAGAATCGCCCCTTTATTGTAGAATCACCACTTTATTATAGAATCGCCTCTTTATTGTAGAATCGCCCCTTTATTGTAGAATTGCCTCTTTATTGTAGAATCGCCTTTTTATTATAGAATCACCCCTTTTTGTAGAATCGCCACTTTATTATAGAATCGCCCCTTTATTGTAGAATTGCCACTTTATTATAGAATCGCCCCTTTATTGTAGAATCGCCTCTTTATTGTAGAATCGCCCCTTTATTATAGAATCACCCCTTTATTGTAGAATCGCCTCTTTATTGTAGAATCGCCTCTTTATTATAGAATCGCCCCTTTATTATAGAATCGCCCCTTTATTGTAGAATCACCCCTTTATTGTAGAATCGACTCTTTATTATAGAATCGCCCCTTTATTGTAGAATCGCCACTTTATTATAGAATCGCCTCTTTATTGTAGAATCTCCTCTTTATTGTAGAATCGTCCCTTTATTGTAGAATCGCCTCTTTATTGTAGAATCGCCCCTTTATTGTAGAATCACCACTTTATTATAGAATCGCCTCTTTATTGTAGAATCGCCCCTTTATTGTAGAATTGCCTCTTTATTGTAGAATCGCCTCTTTATTATAGAATCATCCCTTTATTATAGAATCGCCCCTTTATTGTAGAATTGCCTGTTTATTATAGAATCACCCCTTTTTGTAGAATCGCCACTTTATTATAGAATCGCCCCATTATTGTAGAATCGCCTCTTTATTGTAGAATCGCCTCTTTATTATAGAATCACCCCTTTATTGTAGAATCGCCCCTTTATTATAGAATCGCCTCTTTATTGTAGAATTGCCCCTTTATTATAGAATCGCCTCTTTATTGAAGAATCGCCCCTTTATTGTAGAATCGCCACTTTATTATAGAATCGCCCCTTTATTGTAGAATCGCCTCTTTATTGTAGAATCGCCCCTTTATTATAGAATCACCCCTTTATTGTAGAATCGCCTCTTTATTGTAGAATCGCCTCTTTATTATAGAATTACCCCTTTATTATAGAATCGCCCCTTTATTGTAGAATCGCCACTTTATTATAGAATCGCCTCTTTATTATAGAATCGCCTCTTTATTGTAGAATCGCCTCTTTATTGTAGAATCACCCCTTTATTGTAGAATCGCCTCTTTATTATAGAATCGCCCCTTTATTGTAGAATCGCCACTTTATTATAGAATCACCCCTTTATTGTAGAATCGCCTCTTTATTATAGAATCGCCCCTTTATTGTAGAATCGCCACTTTATTATAGAATCGCCCCTTTATTGTAGAATCGCCACTTTATTATAGAATCGCCACTTTATTGTAGAATCGCCACTTTATTATAGAATCGCCACTTTATTATAGAATCGCCCCTTTATTATAGAATCGCCCCTTTATTGTAGAATCGCCACTTTATTATAGAATCGCCACTTTATTATAGAATCGCCCCTTTATTATAGAATCGCCCCTTTATTGTAGAATCGCCACTTTATTATAGAATCGCCACTTTATTATAGAATCGCCCCTTTATTATAGAATCGCCTCTTTATTGTAGAATCGCCTCTTTATTGTAGAATCGCCTCTTTATTGTAGAATCACCCCTTTATTGTAGAATCGCCCCTTTATTATAGAATCGCCCCTTTATTGTAGAATCGCCACTTTATTGTAGAATCACCCCTTTATTGTAGAATCGCCCCTTTATTGTAGAATCGCCTCTTTATTGTAGAATCACCCCTTTATTGTAGAATCGCCCCTTTATTATAGAATCGCCCCTTTATTTTAGAATCGCCCCTTTATTATAGAATCGCCCCTTTATTGTAGAATCGCCACTTTATTGTAGAATCACCCCTTTATTGTAGAATCGCCCCTTTATTGTAGAATCGCCTCTTTATTGTAGAATCACCCCTTTATTGTAGAATCGCCCCTTTATTGTAGAATCACCCCTTTATTGTAGAATCGCCCCTTTATTATAGAATCGCCCCTTTATTGTAGAATCGCCACTTTATTATAGAATCGCCACTTTATTATAGAATCGCCCCTTTATTATAGAATCGCCTCTTTATTGTAGAATCGCCTCTTTATTGTAGAATCGCCTCTTTATTGTAGAATCACCCCTTTATTGTAGAATCGCCCCTTTATTATAGAATCGCCCCTTTATTGTAGAATCGCCACTTTATTGTAGAATCACCCCTTTATTGTAGAATCGCCCCTTTATTGTAGAATTGCCCCTTTTCGATAAATTTAGGTCAATTTAATGCTTGCTTGCTGAATAAACGTATTTATTATTTGGAGAGAAAAAAAATATAAATACTGACCCAAAACTTAAACGTTTTAATCAGAAGTAAAATTGCAAACACCATTTTAAGAAATCCCACCATTATGGCATTTCTGTTTTGAATATGAGATTTGTCTTATACCTTAAAATGGAAGGAAAATCGTTTAAAAAAATGCTTTCTGAAATACTTGATTGTGATTGGTCAGGCCCCCACTTCGCGTCAGGATCCTGATCACCATGTCAGGGTTTATTTTGGGATCTGGATGTACATTATCCCTTACTTACCTCTTTATCTTACAGTACAGCTCTATAAACGACTATCATCATATGATCTTTTTTCTTAATATCTTAGAAGCTTTTCTAAATGCTAGAGTACAGGATATCAACATTTTACCCTTTTTTAAAGGTTTAAACAAAATTACATGCCATTACATGCAAAAATGCTCTTTGAGGGGTGCGTTAAATGCCTTGAGTGCTGTCGATTTGAAATGAAAGGTTGAATTGTGAATCCATCTCGGTGTTGTTTTCCATTTAGGTAGCTGGAGGCTTTTCCCAGAGAAAGAAAGAGACACTGTGCTAATGTTTCTCTACCTTTTGATCTGATGCCCAAATAATGAGACGCTTATGAATAATAAATCCGGATTGCTCCGTATGACCTTGCGGGGAGATTCAGTGGGCCGTGATCGGAGAAGTGGGAAGGGTTATCTATGTAAATTTACTTGGGGATTCACTTCCATCACTAATTATAAAACCGATAATAATCACGACTGACTTGATTGAAAAAAAAACGCACCAATCAATACTCGATTGGATCAATTCTCTAAATGACGCCAGCTGGACGACCCTTCTCGCCTTTTATCAGACTGACACGCAGAGGGGCGAAAGCGAGAGCAAAGATGGCCGTCATCAGACGAGGCAACTTCAGAGGAAGAGCTTCACTTCAAATAGAATGGAAGGGGGCTTTTTCAAGGCACTTTGCCATAAATTTTTCATCTGCATCTGGCTTTGAGGCAGATGGGGGAGGGGGATAGGCCAGTCGGGGGGCAAATCGAAAGCTTCTACACAAACCTGGGCTCTCGGAGCCAAAAGACAGAGAAAACAAGAGGGGGAGGGAGCCGACGGGACAAAAGAAAACAAGATTATTATTTACAGAAGAAGAACAAAGAACGGTTTATACTCCAGCCTTGTTTGGATGCTCCCGACCTCTTGTCTTTAAGTAAACCAGGGCAGAACAGAAGCTGTGATCTCCGGGACAGGCTCCTGCAATTGATGTCCTACAAGAGCGAAAGAAAGTGACTGCCAGATGCCCTCAGTGAGATTTAGTGAAGGGATAGTTGTAGTTCACCTCAAAAAGTACAATTCTGGCATTATTTATACCTTCTTCGTGTTGTGCCAAACCTCTATGACTTTCTAATATTAATACGACTTTAAATCTTCCTTTTCTTCCACTATAGCTCACTTGCATACATTCAAATATGACGTATCAAGGCATGACTTTTGTCGTCAAGTGTCTCACGACGATTGGTCATGAGACACTTTAAAAACCATGCCATCTGACACTGCACCATATTTAACAACAGTCAAATCTCTTTATTATGAGAGAAACAGCACTAAAATAATCTAAAGTGATGCATAAAACCAACCTAAGAAACCTCTGTGCTTAATTTAAAGTGTATGTATTTGTTTATAAATGTATTAATTATTTAAAATGTATTTTAAGTTCTAAAATCGTATAGGCCTTCACTAATCTTTGCAACATAAGGTCTTTGTTGTGAGAGAAACAGCGCTAAAATAACTTGAAGTGATATATAAAACCAAACTAAGAAAACTTCTTTGTTTATGTATTTATGCATTTTTACATTTATTTATTTATGTGCTTTTACATTTTATTTATTTATTTGTGTGCTTTTACATTTTATTTGTTTATTTATTTATGCGGTTTTACATTTTTAATATTTATTTATTTATTTATTTATTTATTTATTTATTTATTTATTTATTTATTTATTTATTTATTTATTTATTTATTTACTTATTTATTTATTTATTTATTTATTTATTTATTTATTTATTTATTTATTTATTTATTTATTTATTTATTTATGTGCTTTTGCATTTTATTTATTTATTTATGCGTTTTTACATTCTATTTATTTATACATTTATTTATGTAGTTATTTATGTTTTTACATTTTATTTATTTTGTTATTTTGTTAGTTATTATATACATACATTTTATTTATGCATTTGTTTGTTTGTTTATTTGTTTATTACTTTCTGTATCATATTATTTTGCTTAAGCTTTGCACCAACCTCAGCTGATTTATCTATTATAAAATTAATAATCTTTGGATGCAACATTTTTTGAACTCATTATTGTTAGAGAAACAGCACTAAAATAACATACATTGATAAATAAAACCAAAGTAGTAAATATTTATTTATTTACACCTTCAGTTTATTCTTCTTATTTAGTTATTTATCAATGGACTCAATCATTTTGACATTTCCGGGGGAAGTCGTCATAGTTGGGTAAACTTCAGTTGTGAACGGAAACTCCAACAAATATAATTTTTGCATTTGCACATTTGCTCCAAAAGCAAAAGAAAAAAAACGATTAGTGTTTGACTTTACAAAAGAGGAAAAAATATTGAGAGATTGCTTACGCTGGTCAGAAGAGAGAAAGATGACAAATTTGCTGTAATTCCCTCGGATGTTGAATTAGAAACACTCCCAAAGTAATAGTAGTAGTAGTTTTCTGAAATGTAATGTAAAGGTAATAAGTCAAAGTATAGTGTTATAAATCTACATTAAATTTGTTCAAAAATGAAAATATAAAAAACTTTGCTAGATTTACGATGTTAAAGTTTGTGGAAATGCATCATCACAGTCTGTGAACAGGGTTCATTTATTTCTGTACACTATAAAGGAAAAATGTTGGCCTGTTGATTACGTTTTCATGACGAGTATTTGAAAAATGAAAACAATGTGGAGGAGTTGCCAGACAGTGGATGCAAGATAGACTGAACTGACATTTGATATGCGAATAAGCCAACTACAGTATGATTCATCCCTGAATTCACACTAGGGAGGACAGAATATATGACCAGAACTGACCTTAACGCCTGGAGGATTTTGCCCGTCCTAATAATTGCTTGTTCACAGTTCTTGATAATAGAACCGGATATCTGGTGTAATGCTAGAAGTCACATCCTAAAAAGCATTTTAACATAATGAAGGAGTAAAAAAACCCAGCCTTCAACCACAAACGCTACAAACAAAGGCATTGGATGTAATTCTGAGCTGGAGTCAATAACCATAATTAATTTATGACCAATGAGAATTCGGTGTTGCATTAGTCAGCTTGACCTTCGCAACAACCTTAGCTTATTTAGCTATATAAAGTCCAAATTCATAATCTTTGTGGACATTTTCTCCGTCAGTTCAGTCTGAAACATCCTCTTTTTGATCCAACCTGGGTCATAGGCTATAAAACTTCAACTCAACTGTCATTCATACGCGCATCATAACGTCGATTATCTAGGTATAATGGTGCTCTATCGCATTTCACATATTATATTTGGGTTAAATCACAAAGATGAGTGGTCTGAGAGTCCGCCCCTCCTCGGCTCAGCTCTCTCAGTGGGACTTCCTCTGACTGCCTGCACTTTTAATGAGAGATTTCCCAGTACCGCCGAATCCTCCGGGTGCTGCTTTCGCTCTGACGCTAATGTGCCCTGACTGCTGTGGGCTTGTTAAAACAACCAGCATCAACGGGAGGGAGCAGGAAGAATAAGAATTAAACTTGTTAAAAAGCTGCGCTTGATGTGAAGCTGCTTTTATTGGTGGTGATTCATTATTGCTCCCATATGAACAGTGACTAAAGTAGCTTTTACAAGACCTGACTTCATATTTATTGTTGTAAGCTAGTCGCTAGTCAGCTAGCAGTTGTGTGACACCAAAATCGACATTCAGAAACGGATTTGTTTTCCGGTTCACAAAGTTGCGCGGTAACTTTTGCTTTTCTTTCTGCTATGTAAAGTAATTGCTGCAGTTTTTCGTTTTTGAATCTCCTCAGAAACTTTTAATGACTTTATCCAGAATCGTCCTTGTAGCGTAGCGAACTGGAGCATGAAAATGGTTGTGTAGCCTACATATTGAACAAGTGCTTTCACTGTTTATCAGACTTTTTTTTTTAATCATTACACATGAGGCTTATAACCACATTGTCCTATTGAAGACATTTTGTGGCACTGAGTTTTTAGCACATTACAAGTGTCTGTTTTCATGTTATAGTCATGGTTTAGCGGTTAGCACACATGCTAGTTTGCTAGGTTTTCGCTCTTTGTTCTCTATCCACTATCAATAAAAGTAGCACAAAGGTTTAAATTTAATAAAAAACTACTCTTTTTTTATTTAACTTTTTTTTATATTTTTAATTTTTTTACATTTTGCTTAAAGATAAACATTACTGAGAGTTTTTTGCCTGAGAAAAACTGCTTTAGCCACAATGCTACAATGTTGTGAGTGTTTTCAAGGGCATTGCTGTACGGTTGATTTTGAATGGTTATTTATGTGATTCTGTACAGTTGCTAGGGTCTTCTAGGTGGTTGCTAGGGCATTTTTACATTTTATTTATTTATATGTTTTAATTTTTTAATTTTATGTTTTTACATTTTATTTATTTATTATTTATTATTTTTTTATACATTTATTTATAAATTTTATTTATTTTTCTTAATGATATGTTTTTATATTTTATTTATTTATTTATTTATTTATTTTTAAATGTTTGTGTTTTTACATTTTTTTACATGTTGCTAGAGTATTCTGAATGGTTGAAAGTCATCAACAAGTCTAAATATAAGTCTATGGGATTTTGTCATCAACCAGGTGAAAAAAAAAATGTAATGCTTAGAAAATGAATCTCTGATGTTATTTGCATATTTTGATAAATGTCCCATTGTTTTTTTGTCCATAGAATGGAATTCTTTGTCCAATCTTGCTTTGGACCCCATTGACTTTCATTGAATGTACTGAAATATTTTAAACATTCGGTGACACTTTATTTTAAGGTGTTCGTGTTACAGTGTTATTATGCATTTCAATACTGTGTAATACGAATTAACTACATGTACTTACTATAGGGTTAGGATTGGTGTTTGGTTTAGGGTTAGTTTCATTTAATTATGCACAATTTACTGTTATTATTAAAGTAACTACATGTAACATGACACTGTAAAATAAAGTGTTACCAAACATTCTTCAAAATATCTTATTTTGTGTTCCACATTAGAAAGAAATTCATATAGGTTTGGAAATGACATGAAGGCGAGTAAATTATAACAACTTTCATTTTTGGGTGAACTGTCCCTTTAAATATGAGCAATAGTATATTATAATATCAAAACATGCTTTAACAAGTCCCATAAAAATATCTCTTTGAAAAGAAAATCCTTTTGTTGGTAGGCCTACTGCTGATTTTCTTGTTATTTCAATGCAAATGTAAAGAGTGGGTTTGAGAGAGGCAGATTATTCACACTTCATAAGTGAACTTTCTAAACTGAAATGCAAAGTCCTTTTTGGCACATGCGTAGGTGATTCGAGTAGGATCTGCATAGCATAGCATATAGTGGATTAGCTACAATCACTTAGAGGCAGCTGGATAACCTGCGCTAAACCCTTTAAATTCTGCAGCAGAACATGATACTCTTACCTACGCTTTTAATGAGCAATAGACCTTTAATCAGGGTGGCGACATATTTAATATCTTACAGGAATGAAAACAAGACTGTGAGGGATAGAATATAGTGCATTCAATGGATTATACTGTTTAACAACATACCGATTGTTCAGCAGACAAAATGTCTTTCCGGAACCCTTTCAGTAGACAAAACCTCTATGAAACAGTTTTAAAAGTTGTGAGTTGAGAAAAATATATGATCTAAGACCTTTGTATAGTGCGTGCCATTGTAAATAGTGTACGTCTATCCCTCACAGCCTCGTTAAATTCTACATGCCGTCTAACCTGACTGAGCTCTGTAGAAGATGAAAAAGTCGTTTCACATGAGGAAGCATAGCATGTATTCTTTGTTGAGAAGGCAATCCCAGAATCCCAGGCCCTGTTTAGCTGCATACGGCGGCAGTAGCTCAGTGGTTCATGTAGGTTGTCTACTAACCGGAAGGTTGGTGGTTCAATCCCTGGTTTCACATGACCAAGTGTCGAGGTGTCCATATAAGACACCTAACCCCAGCTGCTCCCGACGAGCTGGATGGCGCCTTGCATGGGTCAGTGTATGAATGGGTGAATGTGAGGCAATATGTAAAGCGCTTTGGGTGGCCATGGGTCTGTTGAAAGCGCTATACACTCACCTAAAGGATTATTAGGAACACCTGTTCAGTTTCTCATTAATGCAATTATCTAATCAACCAATCACATGGCAGTTGCTTCAATGCATTTAGGGTGTGGTCCTGGTCAAGACAATCTCCTGAACTCCAAACTGAATGTCAGAATGGGAAAGAAAGGTGATTTAAGCAATTTTGAGCGTGGCATGGTTGTTGGTGCCAGACGGGCCGGTCTGAGTATTTCACAATCTGCTCAGTTACTGGGATTTTCACGCACAACCATTTCTAGGGTTTACAAAGAATGGTGTGAAAAGGGAAAAACATCCAGTATGCGGCAGTCCTGTGGGCGAAAATGTCTTGTTGATGCTAGAGGTCAGAGGAGAATGGGCCGACTGATTCAAGCTGATAGAAGAGCAACTTTGACTGAAATAACCACTCGTTACAACCGAGGTATGCAGCAAAGCATTTGTGAAGCCACAACACGCACAACCTTGAGGCGAATGGGCTACAACAGCAGAAGACCCCACCGGGTACCACTCATCTCCACTACAAATAGGATAAAGAGGCTACAATTTGCACAAGCTCACCAAAATTGGACAGTTGAAGACTGGAAAAATGTTGCCTGGTCTGATGAGTCTCGATTTCTGTTTCAGAATTTGGCGTAAACAGAATTAGAACATGGATCCATCGTGCCTTGTTGCCACTGTGCAGGCTGGTGGTGGTGGTGTAATGGTGTAGGGGATGTTTTCTTGGCACACTTTAGGCCCCTTAGTGCCAATTGAGTATCGTTTAAATGCCACGGCCTACCTGAGCATTGTTTCTGACCATGTCCATCCCTTTATGACCACCATGTACCCATCCTCTGATGGCTACTTCCAGCAGGATAATGCACCATGTCACAAAGCTCAAATAATTTCAAATTGGTTTCTTGAACATGACAATGAGTTCACTGTACTAAAATGCCCCCACAGTCACCAGATCTCAACCCAATAGAGCATCTTTGGGATGTGGTGGAACGGGAGCTTCGTGCCCTGGATGTGCATCCCACAAATCTCCATCAACTGCAAGATGCTATCCTATCAATATGAGCCAACATTTCTAAAGAATGCTTTCAGCACCTTGTTGAATCAATGCCACGTAGAATTAAGGCAGTTCTGAAGGCGAAAGGGGGTCAAACACAGTATTAGTATGGTGTTCCTAATAATCCTTTAGGTGAGTGTATAAATGCAGTCAATTTACCCTTTACCATGTCCCCAGAGTGTATGTGAAGTTGTAGCTCAGAATACCCCACATATCATTTTTGTATAGCATGTTAAAATTGCCACTATTGGGGGGTGAGCAAAACGTTCCGTTTTTTGTGTGTCCCTTTAAATGCACATGAGCTGGTGCCTCCTGCCCCCCTTCAAGAAGGTGGCGGCAACAAAACAGGAGAAGATATCAAAAACTAGCATCAGTAGCAGTGTTCAGTCGGAGCCAGAGAAGATATGCTGTATGGAGATAGAACGGGTATAGTTTAGTTTAATTACAGTTATAATTTATGTTGTCATCTTGCTTTTATCCACTATTAGTACAAACCTGTTGTAGCGGACCCCGTCCGAATGACAGGTTCCAAAACTTTACTGATGAGTTTTATGAAGTGTACACTCCATAAAATCCCTGTAAGAGCTAAATAAAACACAGTAAGTGCGCATTAAAGTCTTATCCATAAACACTCTCTCTCCCTTGCATTATCATCAACATGCACCGCGAATTGCACAAAAACACTTGTTACAACTAACAATAAACAATACAGACTGTGGCAAGCATTGAGGCCAAGGGACCGTGTGAACGGGGCGAGGCCGGTCATAACAAACTGGCTGTGAGGTTGTCCACTTTTGACCACTTCCAGAGGTAATCGCAAACACGTTTGATCTGATTGCTTTTGTAGTGTAAATGCTCATTTGGTCAAATGCGTTCGAACAGCCGCAAAAGACTACTCTACTCTCCGCCTACTGACCTAATGACGCGCTAGCCAGATGGGATTTAAACTTTGTCGGCTGAAGACCCAAGTTTGGTTTGAAGATGAAAAACAATGTTTTCTGATTTTTAACTCACACTTGCGGCTGTCAGAGCAGAAACGAAAGTGCGCATTTGTCTCAGTGCGCATTCATATGTAAATAGCACAAGCTAATTTCGTCCATTAGATCGAAAGATCTGAAAAAGCCCATACATTTACCCACCCATAGACCCTCCCCTCGAAGAATTCAGGACAAAAGTGGTTGAAAGTGGACAAAAGAGATGGTTTAAAACACCAGGTGTAAAAGGGGAATGTCTCCCTCGCCTACTTGTGATCCGATCGACTAAAACGCTTCTTAATGCCAGGTGTAAACAGAGCTGTCAGAGTGGGGGGAAAAAACAATATGGTGGACAAGTCAAGAGAAATGCTGATTATAAACAAAGCTCCTATCAAGGAAAGTCTGTCCACTCTGCGGCCATTTGCAACGCCTCCGGGCAGCTATTTCGGGCATACAAGACCAAGTCCTATCTATTCGAAATGGGGAATCCTGGAATCTCAAAATCTGCTTGCCGAACTCACAATGAAGTAACATATTTCAAATCAGCAACAAAATCTGACATGAACTGTCCCACAACATTTACACTCAAATAGCGTTAAAAAAGCCTATTTTTCAGGCTAAAATAGCCAATGCGCATGTGCAGTCCTAAGCACGAGTCTCAGGTTTCTATAGGAACCGGAGCTTCTAACAGCAGCTGCGCAATGACTTTATCAATCCGCGATTGGCTCTTTTACTTTAGAAGGCGGGACTATTCCACCATATTGCGTGTTGCAGTTTCGCCCAGTGAACCATTTTTTCTATATCTATAGTCTTTGTTAAAATATATTTAATTAAATACAGAAGAGTATCAAGTAAAAAACTATATAATTTAACTAAAAACGATTAGTATTTTGCGTAA